>NW_018407955.1:0-660 GCF_002113885.1 Mizuhopecten yessoensis | reverse complement strand
CAGTGTCTGCCACTGTATTTATATGTATTGTGTACATACTGATGAACTGTAAAGCTCAAAGTCAATAAATGAATTGAATATCATGACAAGTCATTATTTTACCTGTAGTGCTATAGAAAGTATACTAGCTTAACGTGTCATCTTAACGTGCTGTCGTCAGTGTTATGTATATCATGCCAGATCAGTATGTAACCTATAGTGCTAAAGATAGTATACTAGCTTTACGTGTAATGTTAACGTGCTATCGTCAGTGTTATGTATATCATGACAGGTCAGTATGTCACCTATAATGCTATAGAAAATATACTAGCTTCACGTGTTATCTTAACGTGCTATCGTCAGTGCTATGTATATCATGACAAGTCATTATTTTACCTGTAGTGCTATAGAAAGTATACTAGCTTCACGTGTTATCTAAACGTGCTATCGTCAGTGCTATGTATATCATAACAGATCAGTATGCCACATATATAGTGCTATATATATTATACTAGCTTAACGTGCTATCGTCAGTTGACAGGTAATTATGGCACCTTTAATGCTAAAGATATTATTCTAGGTTAACCTGCTATCGTTAGTGCTATGCATATCACGACAGGTTAATATGTCACTTACAGTGCTGTAGAAAGTATACTAGCTTAACGTGTTATCTTAACGTGC
>NW_018407954.1:1987-2639 GCF_002113885.1 Mizuhopecten yessoensis | reverse complement strand
TAACATCTGAACGCGACTTCATAGTTGCGAAGTTAGCGTAGCAGTAATGTTATAAAAGCGCCATCGACGTTAAAAATATGTTATGCTTTATGCGTTGAATATTCATTGAAATCTGCACATAAATACAACAAATATCGCTGGTTTATCGGTCATACAAATGGTTAACTACCATTGGTTATCCTCCCCAAAACTGTGCAAAGATTCGTCTTATTTATATTTTATTTTATTGTAATATTAACAGCTAAGGTTATATAAGGTTGTGTCCCAATGTAGTAATGAATGCTTGCATGTTTGTGTATGTGCTTGAGGCGATGAGTTGCTGTATTTGCGATTTTGAGTCCCTGTAAACCTGTACAAGATAACTCTACAATCCCATACACAAATGTACCCGGATGCAGACATAAATGAACATTTAATCATATACATATACACATGGATTCAATATACTAAAATTTAATGTTAAAAATTAAATTGATTTATTTAAGCACAAATTAGGTTTTTGTGTGTTGGTTGGTTGTTACCTCAGCCTAGCGGAGCATACGAATGTTAGAGTTATCTCCCCTATAACTTCCTCTTGCTATCTCAGAATTCATGGTAAGCAAAATCATATTTTGTCAAAACAAATTCAAGTTTTTGTATCTAAATTTTTTTT
>NW_018407954.1:0-660 GCF_002113885.1 Mizuhopecten yessoensis | reverse complement strand
TTATCCGAAGAACAGCTGGTGGCTGATTCTGTGTTTGACAGGATGTCCCTAAGATTTGAGGAGATAATAACTCCCATCAGAAACTCACCAGCAATAGAGCCCATTACAATTGAGGAGGGTTTTAATGATAGTTATCCCTCTCCCAATGCCGTTACCGGTGTACACGATAAATTGGGGGCTAATGTGCCTGAGGGTCTTCGCCAGAAAACCGTAAATAGCGAATACGTGGAATTAGGGCTATTATTGGCCAAGCCAGTCAACCTGGAGCCGGCAGCTAAGCTTACGTTAGTAGGGGGTGACCTGCGTATGTCTGCAAAAACAAAATCTGTTAAAATTTCAGATATAGATAAATGGACAGATGCCTTTCTGGTTTTTGTAAGTCTGTATGGGTCAGCCTACCCTACTCAAATGGCCGGGTTGTTGAAATACAGGCATACTGTCCGGCTTGGCGCTCGTCGCACTTCCAGTTTTGGTTGGAAACTCTATAATGAGCAATTTAGGTTAAGGAAGGCCAGAAATCCTTCCGCCTTATGAGGTGTGGTCGACCAGGAGCTCTGGCTCCTTTATCTCTACATCAATCAGCAGCCACATCAGGTTGCAACTTCATCTGTAAATGCTAATGTACATGCACAGCTGAAATGCTATGACTTTAATTACAGT
>NW_018407953.1:6865-7881 GCF_002113885.1 Mizuhopecten yessoensis | reverse complement strand
CGATGATTGCACTGTGTTATTAATGTGTCAAATCAGTGAAACACTGTCGGTCTGTCGTCACCTAGGTAAACAATGTGGTTATCGATACTGGAAACTGGTCTGTGAAATAGCACGCAAGCGCAGTACGGGTAAATTGGCTCCAGCAAGAGGGTCACAGGCCGTCACGGTTCGGTGCACAAATACAAGAGATGGACAATATATATACGCGAGATGAATTGGAGTTGCCAATCCATGTTATCCAAGTCCGTGCTATTACTGTACATACAATGCGACACAGTTGATATTCAGGCTTGCTTTGCTAAAATTTACCAGGCATATTTATGTTACATTAGAAATTTCAAAAAATATTTGTGAAATTGCTTTGGGGGGGGGGGGGCATATTGTGACACTGACACGAACTGACAAAGTAGGCGAAGCATACATTATTTGACTTACATATGCATTTAACCCACATAAAAGTACACATTTATGCGCGTACATACCCCAGGTGGCACATCAGCATTGTCGTTGAACACATTGAAATCAGTAGACCTTTGAGTCAAACATAATACCTTTCTGTGAAAGGTCAAAACTGGTAAAATTCGCTCCATAGCTACTCTTGTCGATCATTTGAGTTGGCCTTTACCCTACTGTGTTCCTATTTCCCGGCGAAGTAGTCGAGAATACCGGCGAAGTTGATCTGTTCCGGTTTTTCCGGTNAACCAGGGATCTCGATCAGTGGTCTATAGTATTTTTTTGTGTAAACGTATCTCAGTGAACTATATTTTTTTGTGACCAGGTATCTCAGTGGTCCATAGGTAGTGTGTCTGTTACTGTTCGTGACTAGGTACATGTAACTCAGTGAACTATTACCAGTGATTGTGACCAGGTATCTCAGTGGTTTATAGTATAATTAGAGTGTGTGACCAGATATATCAATGACCTGTAAGTAGAGTTTGTGAGTGACGTATCTGAATGGATTATACACATGGTTGAAAATTAACTAAAACGTTACATGTAATCAGTTAACCAATTTT
>NW_018407953.1:5214-5491 GCF_002113885.1 Mizuhopecten yessoensis | reverse complement strand
GACATAAACAGATAAGCTTGCGACATCATCACGTGTATGCATTCGCTTTCTAAAGTTTTAGCCATGATGATTGCACTGTGTTATTAATGTGTCAAATCATAGTCACACTATCGGTCTGTCGTCACCTAGGTAAACAATGTGGTTATCGATACCGGAAACTGGTCTGTGAAATAGCACGCAAGCGCAGTACGGGTAAATTGGCTCCAGCAGGAGGGTCACAGGCCGTCACGGTTCGGTGCACAAATACAAGAGGCCCATAGGGCCTGTATCGCTCACT
>NW_018407953.1:4097-4219 GCF_002113885.1 Mizuhopecten yessoensis | reverse complement strand
ATAACACAAGTATGCCAGTAACACATATGACATGAGATGATAACAGACTGAGCTGGCTGTGACAGAGAATAACTTAACGAGATTATATAATAAATGACACTGTCACTGTCATCCCTCAATCT
>NW_018407953.1:1781-1960 GCF_002113885.1 Mizuhopecten yessoensis | reverse complement strand
TCCAATCAAATGCTTTTTCCAGGAGTGTTAACCAAATCTTTCACAATGGGCACCTTAAAGTGAAAAATTAAAATACTCTTTTCATATAATCTCTTATGAAATGGAACTCCTCTAATTACAATTACATTAATAGTAAAACTGCTTTTCATATCGTTTAATTGCTGAGGTATGTAAACATT
>NW_018407953.1:0-660 GCF_002113885.1 Mizuhopecten yessoensis | reverse complement strand
AGTAGGCTTGTTTCTATACGCTCTGGAACAATAGTGTCATAAGGTATATATATACATTATTTAATGAGAATTCAGCATATCTTTGTGGATGTTAGAATATATACTTGCATGTGTGTCATCCATATAGTCAAAATTGCTTTGTTCAACTAAATGCAAAAACAAAATAATTTTTCAAACAATTTAACAAACAGGAGTAACAATCACACTTGCAAACTCTCCAAATCAGCAGGAAAAATTACTTTTGGAACCAAACATATGTATGAATTGTCTGTTAATCTTCTTAATTGTTTATGGTTTCAAATAATCAATTGGTGCACCGAAAGAGCAACCTTGAAATGTCTGTTTTTTGTTATTAAATCTATGTTTGTATGAGTCTTAATGTTTTTGTTTTAATGCATGCAACGTTACCACCCCCTCCCATTGCCCACTACACAATACAGAGATTCCAAAACTGTGTTTGCAAGTATGCCAGTAACACATATGACATGAGATGATAACACAAGTATGCCAGTAACACATATGACATGAGATGATAANATAGACTGAGCTGGCTGTGACAGAGAATAACTTAACGAGATTATATAATAAATGACTGTCACTGTCATCCCTCAATCCCTTACACCTATATATTCATAAGAACAAATGCAATAAAAAATAAAA
>NW_018407952.1:23740-27899 GCF_002113885.1 Mizuhopecten yessoensis | reverse complement strand
GTTTGGCACTTGTTAAATAATGCACTTATTTCGAAATTCTTTTCAGTTCAGTGAATTAATATAACTCGTTCTGACAATATTTTGATTGTAGGTCCAAAGAAAAAGACTTTCGAGGCGTTTTGGCTGATGATTTGGCAGCAGAATTGCCATACTATAGCTATGTTGGCTAATTTATACGAAAATGGAAAGGTATATGATTAAATTTAAAAATAACCTTAGGTAGCAGAGTACAGCAGAAATGGCTTGATCCTAAAAAATAAACGCATTTCTCAGAAAAACATAGATAGCGGATTTATCCTGCACAACACACCTACATATATATAAATATTTATAAACTACGTTTTGAATACATTTATTTTAGAAGAATGAATATTTCTTCAAAAACTTATTTTCCCAGATTTAGGACTTGTGTAAACCATGGTTACCACATCAAAAAACCCGCCAAGAAATGAAAAAAACATGATTTTGACCCCAAATTTGACCCACGCATGTAGTTATGTTTTTCTTAAAACCTGTCTTAAATTGAATATCACCTACTCGGTAACAGAAATACTCACGTTTTAGCTTGCGGTCGTTCTTCTGAATTTTTCACAATATTTACACATGTACAAAAGAAAACTACACGATAAGCAAGCTTTTATTGTGTAGATACAGATTTGTAAATGGCCTAAAATGTATTCTCAAACCAAATTCGATTTTTATTTTTAAATAAAACATACATATTCCACTTTATCATGTATATGCCAATTTTAGTGTTGATTTTTTTTTTTTAAACTTTGATATATGTTTTATTACATGGGTTATTCATTGTAAAAAAATATCACCCATGACCATCGTACGCTACTGTACACTGCTACCTTTGAATAAGAAATATGCAAAATATTTTTATTTACGTAATAGTACTCATTGAAATTTATAATTATTCATTTATTACCTATCAAATTTTAATCTTTATTTTAAAAATGATAGCATGACAAATCAATGTTTTATGGGTTTTTTTATGATAGTGTATTTGAAACAATAAAACAGTGTATACAACCAAGTGTTTAATCTTAATATCGTTTAATCAGAACAAATGCTATAAATATTGGCCTAATATTGACGACCCGATCAACACGGCGACATTTGTCATCAACCTGAACTCTGAAAAACAGTACGCCTTCTATGTCATAAGGGTGATTACGCTGAAACATAGACACGTAAGTAAAACATTGATAGTTCTGTCAAGTAAACTAGATGCCTATATAGATACCAAGTTAAAGAATATATCGTATCATTCTCAAGTCTACTTTATAAATGAGATAATATACACCTGGTTATCAGGGTGATAGCAAGTGTGCCAGTCGTGACGGAGGAGCTATCTTCCAAGGGGAAACACGGGGAAATAGTTAAAGCAAACGGTCTAACGAACTTTCACTCAAATAGCCGTGTGATAAACCCTTTGTTCACAAGACATTCATGGTCCACATTATTTTGTATTATAATTAATAAAAGCGCTCGGGATAGCTTTGCCAAGGTCTATATTTATATTTCATCTATTATCTTTCAATAGTTCGTCCAAATAGACTTTGTTAATAAATACATGATGATTTAATCTCAAATGTAATTATTAATGTATTGTTGAATAACGAGATTGTCTTAATCTCCATCGGCAACGCCAAGAAACTTCAAAGGCAACGAGTTGTATTCACCTTCGTTGTCAGGCCTGATGTCGTCTCTTTTAGTAACAAAAAGCAGATATAGCGTGCATTCTGATATATAGCGATAGCGACGCACATCTGTCAATAGAATAAAGTCAAATAAAACTTTTTTCGCTAAAGCATGCACTGTTTTTGTCATGCAGATGTTTCAAAAACTATTCTCTTGGTGTTAGTCGTCATGCAAACTTCAAGAATATGACAGTAGGCTAAGGTTTTCTGCAGCATAAAGGGATGTATCTCTAATTTCTTTAAAAAACAACTCTCATCATTTGTCAAATAAATTTTTGCAATTGCAATTACGTCTACAGCTGTTATTCGATTCGAATTAATATATGTTGCCTTTAATTTTCATATGTTATTAGTTTAGTTTTTTTTAATTTGTCATACTTATGATCATATTGAGAGAAATCATTAAGTTTGCCGATAATTAATTAAAATAATAATTTATATGAAAATGAATGAAATGACGAAAGGTCAACACTAACATTATCTGCAATGATGTTTTGTGTTGTATAACACAGGAACGCAAAGAGCGGCAAATATCCCAGTTTCACTACACAAAATGGCCTGACCACGACATACCAGATGTGATTGAACTTGTCATGTTTCACCGACATTTGCAGCGTTTACGGACCAAAGGGGATGGACCACTGGTTGTCCATTGCAGGTACAAAATAACAAAGTATTATGTTTTGTCGTGAAGTCTTTTGTCCATATTTACCAGATGACAACATTTAATATTAACATTTTGTCGCACTCCTCAACATCCAAATGCAGCATACTTTATATAAATGCATAGATAAACTCCATTCATTGACAAATGTAAATGTTAATTGTTGATCGAAAGTGACGAGAGGAATACATCTGCTCATACAGTATACAAATGTTATATTTGCATACCGTTATTATCCTTTCTTCATATCATCTCTGAATAAGTTTCATATTTTGTTTAGTGCGGGAATAGGGAGAACAGGAACTTTGATTGCATTGGACGCCTTGTTGGAAGCAGGGAAGACGGCAGACGTGATAGACATACATGGATATGTAAAAATCATGAGGAATAATCGAATGAACATGGTCCAAACTGTGGTATGCCTTATATACGGTTCAGTGTGTTTGCTAAATAATTATTAGAATGAACTTAAAAATGGTATTGTTATCCTTGATTTCTACCCCCAAACTACATGTTTAAAAATCCAATTGAAACATCAAATTAAGATGATGTATTTAAAGACATCGATATATAACTTGCCCTTTAGTACTCAAATTAGTACATAGCGACATGAGCTCAAAATAAGTCATTATGACCAATATCTTAATAAAGAAATAAGAAAGGCATATAGATAAACTTCAGATATATGCCATTGTGTAGCATTCAGTTCGGTCTCCAAAGAGATTGATATGTAAAAATGCTATACATATAAACACATCCGCTCTATTGTCTTATTTCTGATTTAGTAAATGACACTATATACCATTTTGATAACTAAAGCACAAGTTCAATATACCCAAATAATAGCTATAGCTGAATTCCTATTTCAAATCGGATTCTTTAAATATGACTTATCAGAGGGTTGAAATATTGATGACTTACCAGCTTTTAAGTGGACAACTTTGAACCTTAAGATGAAGACAAGGAAGAGTAAGAAATACCCCCATTCGATCGTGCATTATTACACAAAACGTCAATTATTCACTAAATCGTTTACAGAGTATGGAACGTTTCTGGTGTTTTAAGATATAGATAAGCCTGTCGTATAGTTAGTGTATGTAGTAAACGGAATAAATAATACATAAATAAATACATCACAACAGGAAAGACATTGGACAAGGTAAATGTGAGAATCATAACCGAAGATCATTCGACAGTGGTTGAGCTGTGTATTGCTATTTTGACTATAATTATATGTAGTAAGACGCTACATATTGCATTTAATGAATAATATTATAACGTCAACTGACCTCATACATCCCGTAAATGCAACTATAACTGTTCACTTAAAATGTTAAATTGAGTATCATAGCTATATTTCTACCTTCTCGACTTGCAATCAAATGTATGTCTCTGATTCCAGAATCAGTACAAAGCACTTCATCTGGCTCTCTTAGAAGGCCTTAATTTCCCGAACAGCCTTCAAACAAAGACAGATTTCACTAGCTCCGAGGACAGCAACGTCTATGAGATCCCTGCCAACCAAACACAACGCAACAAGGAATTCCAGGTACATCTGAAATATTTTAGACACATTCATTTTTTCCACGTTTTTCTTTCCCTTATCTTCTTTATCTGAAATTATAACGGCCTTTACAATATATGTTACAGACTCTTCAAGATGTTAATGCAATCAGTGAGAAACGTTTGAAATACGTTTTTGCCAAGTCTACAGAGAACAGGAACAAGAACCGCGACATGGATATTCTACCAGGTACACATCTAATTATTGAAGCAAGTACAGGTG
>NW_018407952.1:2345-16708 GCF_002113885.1 Mizuhopecten yessoensis | reverse complement strand
AATTGATCCTGGGGTCTGGCCACAACCATCAGGACCTAGGTTCTGAGTCACAGCTTGGAAACAGTTGAGATCCCCACCCCATAACCATACATAAAATTGTTGGGCATGACAAATCTAATACAGATATGCTACATATTCCCTTGGATCTCATTTGGAGAATATTTTGCCATGATTGCTGCGATATCCAGGTGAGCGATACAGGCCCTCTCGGCCTCTTGTATAAAAGACACGAGGTTTACCGAGTGTCTTTTACAGTTTGAAAACTCGCTAACGAGAATTAGATAAACATGATATTTAACCACTAGTGGGTAACAAGAATGTTTACCAAATCTTAGCAGATTTAACCAATGAGCTGGAAATGAGAAACCCTAGAGGTTGTGGGAGAAATTGACGTTGGTTTTACAAAGTCATTCTTAGTATTGTGTAATATTTATTCTTACTATAAAGAATCATACTTAATAATATGTTATATTTACCTATACTATAAGGATCATACTTGAAAATATGTTACATTTTCTGCACAATTAGGAACCACACTTATTGTATTATATTTCCTTGTACCGTAAATAAGTGTATTCATTAATGTGTAATATACACCTATACTATAAAAAATCATACGTATCAATGTACTTATTATACGTATTGTCTTATACTTATATCATCTTAAATCATACAGAAGCGTACTTATTTATGTGTTATATTTACCTATCGTACTCATTCATGTATTGTATTTTTTTATACTCTGAAGAATTATTCTTAGTTATCGTGAAATACACTTTCAACCCCCCCCCCACCCCACCCCCATTCAAGAAAATGGAGCGCTGTGGGGAATATGTACTGAGAAAGGCAGCAGAAAGGAATGACTTGATTAGTTAAAGGATTTCAATTCGACATGCTGAAATCTTGGAACAAATAATTAGTTTAGCTAAATTATCTTTAATTAGTGCGAGACAATTATAGATGAAATATCTACTATATTTATGAAATTTAATCTGTGGAACGTGTTGCTTACGATACGACGTCTTCGCCATGGAATATGTACATGTAACTGTTTAAATGATCTAGACTCATATTACGCTTGCTAGGATTCGCTCTTTTGCCTAAAGAAACTCATTTCTTTAAAATAACAATAATGAATGCATTTTCATTTGTCTTATTTAACATGTTCGGAGTCCCATGTTGTCTTAAAATCTATATCAATTTGGAAAAAAATAGTGCTAAATTTCACAAGGAAAGTTTGTGTTACATTTATATGAATCATGATGAGTTTTATTTCGCAAGTACAAAATGACCAAAGCCTTCTTTAGATAAACCGTATGTATCATACTTAGCGTCGCTCCCTTCCCCTCAACCCAGACTTTATAAACAATTCAAAGATTTATAGTATTTATACTTTAAAGCAGAGACTTATGTCGGGAGACCATGGCTAGACTTCCCGTGAAGGTGATGTAAGATTTGACTTCCAAACCACCAGCTACACTGGAATGTTTATAATGTCCTTCGGTGATACATGTATAACAGCAGTTAAGTTGCAAAACTTTTTTTCGTTCTTACTCACATCCTTTAAAAAAAAACACAACACCGCAGGGATTTCAAAGTATAGAGTCAACATATTTTCAAAGCGATGTATACCAAGGGGGGGGATATTTTTGTATCCTACAATCAACTTTTGATGCCCCCAGATATTTCAAACACTACCAACTAGCAAAACTGTGTAATGTTGAATTATCCATTAAGAAAGGATATAGTCTCTGAACAAAGAAGTGAACAATCTCCTGATGGGCCAAAGTCAGTTAGTCGATACTGAAAGCGAAAAAAATAAATACCAACTGCACCATATGTTCATTTCGCCCAAAGACTTATATTTTGGTATTATCTTACTTTTAAAACTATGTTTAACACTTACACAATGACACATGTTACCTGTGTACGCAGTCTTTTAATTGACACTGTTCAGTGAAAGTCACCGCATCCCGTCACCACGAAAATGAAATGAACCTATGGTGTAATTATGACAAAGCAACGAACAGAAAAAGTATATTGTATAATAATGTAGTAATAAAGACAGGTTATCGACATATGTGATATACTTATGTCTCACTTCACCTGATATTAATATCAACTATTTAATGAAATAAAATCGCTTTTCACTTTTTTTTATGTTGTTGTTTTGTCGTCTCTATATTTGGATAAGATTTTCTAATGATTGTGATCTCCTGGGTTGATTATATGGTGTACATATATATTTTCTTTCATTTTTAATAGCTTACGATTCCTCAACAGATCACTATAAGAAGTAAAATATGATTGAATTATATCTACAACTTAACAAGTGAAAAAATACTGTGATTGTTCTATTTAAACAGCGAGCGTCAGGGTTTTACATATGAATATACTTTTCGCATACAGGTTTTTTCTATCATAGATATGAAGAAAGTCATGTGTTTTATTTTCCCTTGGTTGCTCAGATATACGCAAATGGAATTAGTATCATCACTTAAATCAATTTTAAATCAATTCAAAATTGAAAGTAATGCAAATTATTTGTTACTTCCGGGCGCAAGGTACCTTCTCTGGAGGTACATCTTGGTTTTTAGTTTTGCCATAGCGCTATTAATACACATGTACTTATACATAGTGCTTCGTTTTATCAATTAACTAGCTTGATGTTGTCGCAATACAGAAAAATCGGTCCCGGGCAATACATATCCAGAGGTCGGTCAACACAGGAAAAAGTCGGCCAATACAGTACAACACGGCCAATACAAGATTTGTTGCGAAACGAGCGCACCCTGACATTGGAAATTCTCTACGTAATCCTCGAATGTAACAAACGAAAGCTGTGCATGGCCAGCTTTGTCAAATCTAAAAAACACAGGTTCATATTTTTAAATATGTGAAACTGAAAGTAAAGTTCAGTGCCACCAATTATACGTCTGGTTGTAGCGGTATTAACATTATTTAAAAAAGGCTTACGAAATAGGTATGAAGGTGTGAGTGGAGAAAATGGTTATTGCTATGTATTTCATTGCTAAAGGAAACTAAATACTGTATGCATAACTAACTGTTTAGTCATTAAAATGTTTGTATCCTGACTTTTTTCCATGATTGTCTTTCATTGTGTAACAGTAATTTGATAAAATTGCATTATTATACATACAAAAACGATTACGAACAGTACTTGTTGTTTTAGACTCAACTACAAGGTCATACATCTGAATTCATACCCACAGGCAGGTTGTGAATTTTGCTTCAGACTAGTTATAAACTTGTGTTTAATTTCACGGACATGTAACAAAAAAATACTTATTGTTTAAGACTGATAATACATGTGACCTATATATCAAAATATGTATACCTGCGTGTGTGCTGGAGATGTATTTGATTGCTCAAATGAAAGGGAAGAGAGTGCCCGGATAAAAGCTAATATTGTTTGAAAAATGGGTGAATTTAAATCACCCACACACCCCTCCCCCCGCCACCACATGTGAGAGTAAGGGTTATACAGGCGAGACGAGAAAAAACCTGACAGAATAAAAATAAACCGAACAAGCACGACTGTTTACAACGCAAAGAAATTAAAATCATTTCAATTGTGTGAACATAGTTAGGCATAATGACGCATGTTACTACTTGGTGCATTTTATTCCCGAATATAAACATCAGGGCCCAAAAAATAATGTTGGAGACAATCGATCATTATCGACATTGCATACCAACTGCAAACTGTCAAATATGTCGTAAACACCATTAAAACAAACCAAACTTGTGCTACAAAGCCATATTTCTTTGACAAACGTCTTTTTATGTGTTGATTTTCGCTTTGAGGATTTCCCACCATTAAGGGGCGATAACTCTAAACATTTAATCACAACAACTGTCTACCATATGAAGGGAAGTAACTCGAATGCTTTAACTATATCTCTGCACTAAAATTGCATGTTCCTTCTTATAAGCACATAATGTAAATAATTATTTCCCAAAGCATGAAACAAGTCTTCATTGTGATAACTTAAATTATTATAAGAAATATTTTTTAATATTACTATGCCTTTTGTGATTCCCTGTAAGGGAGGTATTTGTAACCAGACCAACGGGCATTGCAAAGGTTAGTATATTATTGCAAATAATACCACCGTAGTTTAGTAAATTGTTGATATGCTGCGTTTAAGTTGTGTTTAAGTAATGTACCGCTACCCCATTTGAAGCCCAAAAGAATAATGTCGATCAGTTGTTATTGTTTTTTGTATGGAAAAACAGGATATTGTTCAACCAATAGGAATGAGAACATCTGAATAATCTGGTTATATATGTTTTTATAATGTGTGCATAGTAAATTTGGGAACATCTTAGGACAAATTGAATATATGTATTTACGTTCTGGTAACGTTTCAGAATGCCAAGCTGGATACTACGGTGTGTATTGTGATAAAATTTGTACACACGACTGCAATGACAACTTCTGTATTCAGACCAATGGATACTGTGCCGGTTTGTAAGTTATGGCAAATACCTCTTATTGATTTTTTAACTTTGTATTTAACTCTGTAGCATTTCTTTTTCAACTGTGTTTAATTTTGATAAAAGTACTTTGCACTTTCATTTCATGAAGGACACCGGCATTCATCTAAATTTGAAAAGTATGTATCAAGGTACAAATACGTACTAGATGTTTGATAAAATTGTGTATAAAACAGACATATATAATTGACTTTAAACTTAAACTTAACATACACTTTTAAATTAGTGCTGACTTTAATAACCTTATTAAAGGTCTTAAGAACACAGAGAGCTGCAAAACTGCTGCAGTCGGGATAGGTGTTGGATGTGGAGTGGTCGTCCTGGTGCTGGTCATCTTAGTTATTGTACAGACCAGGCGTCTCTGGATGAAGCACAGAGATAACGAGGGACCTATTCAGATGTCAGACATCTTACAACAAGTCAAAAGACACGAGGCAGATATAGGTACTTTTTGTAATGTGACAGAAATATTTTTTCTAGTTTTTATCCATGTGTATCAATCATATCTAAAAAGACAATCGAATGTCCTTGATGTAAATACAGATTTGTCAACAACTTTTTGGCAATATACATTTGTTTGTGTTTAGCTTAAAAAGGTGTTACACATAGGCATTTTCGTACCGTTTTAGTGTAATCTTGGGAAGAATATCAAAGTTATAATTCCAACACAAGATGTTCCGTATAATGCGTTCTGTTGACATGTAAACCACTTTATCAAGATTTTCTGTTGAAGAAGTTTCAAGCTACGATATTTCAGTGTCTGTTGAAGTCTCGTCCTGCTTAATTACTTTTAATGCATCAACGTTGAAATCTTATTGTGTAGCTAAGCATCGATCATTAAACAGACTGAAAATTTATAATGAATTGATAAAATGAAGCCAGCATTAGAAACATGATAGACGTGTGTCTTATACAATTGTTTGTACATGTACCCCTATAGACATTATTGCTTTGCATTAAGTTAAGTAGGCGTATTGAAAACCATGTTTTGCTTTTTGCAACGTTGTGAATAAACGAAAAGCGTGACTTTACTTATTGCATTAGCAGCGTCGCACTACGAATTAACATTTCGAATTATTTTTGTTAACTATAATTGCCCTTTCTTCACCATCTCTTATTTCAGATGGTCCTTATGAAGTTGTAAACACTGAAAATGGGCATCAAATTTCCAAGAGTGCCACATCTGACGAAAATTATGAAAAACTTGATTCCCTGACTAGGAACGTCCCTAACATGTACGATACCATAGGGATGACTGTGGACGAGGAATCCTAATGCAGCGAGGAACTATTATTTCTGTTACAATATTTTACTAGCTCATTACTAACTATTGCGTGGATTTTAAACATAATTTGTTCCTCTTGTCTGTCAAAGATCGTGATAACATATTGAACTGTTGAACCTTTTGCTATGTCATGTTCCTATTACGATTATCTTACCAACTGATTTGTTTTACCTCGTCATCCATTGTGATTGTTTTTTTTATAAAACATGCTTGAAATATATTTCTTCGAAATATTTTCATGTCCTGCATACATTTTAACCTGTATTTATATATCACTTTCGAAAAGTCCATAATGGTCTTCTCAACCAGGTTGTCTCCCTTGGTACACGTTTACTTTAAATGGAAATAACTATAATGGTCTACAAATGAAAAGGTTAAATAAGAGGTTGTATTAAATAATTGTTTTTAATTGAATACAAATGTACTTGTTCACGAGATGACATTAACCATGTCAGGGAGAGAGCTCGTATATGCTTTACCTGTTGCCCAATTCCTTTTAAATCGGATGGATTTATTAAAACATGTTGAATTGAAAAACTTTTGCAATATTTATTGCTTTTTCGAAAGAGACACTAAATGGTGAATAATACATTTTTTGAAACAAACATGTTGTGATTATAAATCGAAAAATGGATATCTTAAGTAATAAATCATAAAAAGTGATGATTCAAATATATTTGTATAATAAGTGAAAATAAAATATATATCACCAAAGTGTTTTTCGTTTGATGAAGTATCTGATATATGTTTTTAATAGCGGCACAACCAAAATATTACGTAATAATGTTCACATCATATATCAAATAAAATTGCAAACTCTATATAAATATTGAAAGAGATTAACGATGGATAAATAAGGCTAAAAACAATATACAATTCCGGAATACATCATTTGGTTCACACATCATCAGACTTGATAACGTTTAGATAACACCTCAGAAGGCTCACAATTGGTTCCAGAAAATACACACTAGACGACAAAAAAACCCGGAGTACACGTCAGAATGTAAAAAGTAGCCCAAATGACGTGTAAAGAAGATATCAGAATGTGTACAGTAGACACAAGAACGTGTACAGTTGACACCAAAAGTGTAGAGTAACCATCAGAGCGTGTAAAATAGACATATGAACATATACAGTTGACATAACAATGGGTACAGTAGGCCAAGAATGTGTACAGTAGAAATCAGAACGTGTAGAGTAGCAATCAGAATGTGTACAGTAGACATAAGAACGTGTACAATTGACATAACAATGTGTAGAGTTAACATCAGAACGTGTACAGTAGATATCAGAACGTGTACAGTAGATATCAGAACATGTACAGTAGATGTCAGAACATGTACATTAGAAATCAAAACGTACATAGAAGATATCAGAACGTGTACAGATGACATCACAATGTGTACAGTAAACATCAGAACGTGTATAGCAGATATCAAAATATGTACAGTAGATATCAAAAGGTGTACAGTAGACTTCATAACATGTACAGTAGAAATAAAATCGTGCATAGAAGATATCAGAACATGTACAGTTGACAACACAATGTGTACAGTAGATGTCAGAACATGTACATTAGAAATCAAAACGTACATAGAAGATATCAGAACGTGTACAGATGACATCACAATGTGTACAGTAAACATCAGAACGTGTATAGCAGATATCAGAATATGTACAGTAGATATCTGAATGTGTACAGTAGATATCTGAATGTGTTCAGTAGACATCAGAACATGTACAGTAGATATCATTATGTGTTCAGTAGACATGCGAACATGTACAGTTGACATCACAATGTGTACATCAAACATTAAAACGTGTACAGTAGATTTCAGAATGTATACTGAAGACATCAGTACACGTACAAACAACATCGTATAAAGAAGACTTCGGTGCATGTACATACCACATGGGTTTTTTTTGGAAGTGAAAATATATTACCTTTCGTAAATGCTTGGTTATATAAACATATACATCGACATTTTCCACTGTATGAAACATTCAACATTTTTTAAGGGGATCAAATACCTATTTCACACTCCAAATAATTTGGAAATCTCATGTTAACTGACACTGTTTTAATTGAGCATTGCACTGTTTTTGTATGGTATTTCGCGCATTATGATTTGTTTGCTTGCAAAGCTGTGTCATTCAAATAGATAATAAATACCATACAAAAACAGTTCAATAATTATATTTACGTTTTCTCTGCCTATTATGTTCTTTTTTAATTTAAAATTTATATTTAAAATTTGAAATTCTCACCTTATCGACAGTCTACACAAATTCGTTCAATAGTTGGAACAGCGTGTTGTCGTGTGCTGATTGGCAAACAAAGCAGTACTTGGAAATTTTAACAAACACTTCAATTTTATTCCACAATTATTTATAAATACAATGGCGTATGCTATGTCTATAGGGTGATTTAAGTTTATCAATAGAACTCTGAGCTGAAAGTTAGATTTGAAATTGTTCCGATTTTTTCCCGAACAAATTTCGCGCATGGATAAATACAGTGAACACCGTATATCCGACCTTGCCCTCCACGAGGGAGTTATTTTTGGAAATTAATTCGAACTTTTCTCTTTCCTCATTTTGTGAAGAATCCAGACGAGAATTTATTTGTTGATTGTATGGGAATCTGACTACATTCGGTAGATTCTATAACACGCGTTATTTGACATGTCGTCAGAAACTGAGGAAACCGTGGCTGCGCGACGCGTGAAACTGAAAGCGTCTGAAGTGAGTGATCTTGTGACGGAGCACAGGGGTTCGTTACCAATGTCTAGAAATGTTTATGTGCTGTGACTCATATCAGTAGGTCTGTAACATATGTGTCAGTAGGTCTATATAATATGTGTATTCCAGACATTTGTAACGAACCTCTGTTGATCAGTGCAGTGTAACAGACGATATTTCTGATAAATTGCATGAGCGTTAAAATTGTTTCCATTGCCGGCATTGGTGATTTCAACCGATGTGCATTTTGTACGATATTGCAGACCTTGTTTTTGTTGTAATAAAAGTATTTTTTATTTTCTTTTTTTTTGCACATAAATTTACAATTACATTCGCAAGTCTCACAATGCCCAGCGATATTTCAACAGGCGTCATGGGTATTTACATTTGATATTGTAGTTCCGGTTAGTGTTGTATTAATACACTTAGAATTGTGTCTCGTGCTGCATGGTAATTAAAGTCCCATCAACGACACAGCTTTCAAAGAGGCTATATAGTGGCAATGCCATGCAACTATAAATATACTACTATTACATTTTCCTATATAAAATGTCGACATAAGACTTTAAACTTTATCTATTTTACAACAATTGTGAAACAAATTATACTGTGCGACTCGTCCACCCTCGGTACATGTATACGGTTGCTAATGAAATAGGGTGATCTTTCGATGGTAATTGTGCGAATGAGGAAAATGAGTTTAAATAGTCCGGACTGCCTTAAACGCTTATTATTACGAATACTTGCCTGACTGCCCATACCTGGAGACCTATCAAACACAATGGACAATGTAAAATCTGATCCATGAGTATCTGTATGTGTGAGCTAGGTAACCTCGTGTTACACGCCTATTTATCTTAAATATTGAAATTGATATAAACATGTTGATGGTGTCGGTTCAAGGTAAGAGTCAGGTAAAGTATTGAGACATTGCCAATTTTGTATTACAACTAAATCGATATGGTACATCTAAACGTCTGTAGTCTGTTCGCTAAGGATGAAGGAAGACACCGAGTTCTGGTATTGTTACACACTAACTGTATAATGACTTTATACAATCATGACACATTTCTAGTACTATTTATAACTTCCTACCACTAGCTATTGAAAGACTGGAGGTTAATCATGGGTAAGGCCACTGAATGTTCGTCTCTTTACATTAACAATCATTCCCGAGTCGATGGATGGTAATATCGTTTTTTCTGTACTCCACACTGTGACAAAAATGCTAGTTTAATACACATGAAACAAATTACCTTATATTCATATCATTACAACTGACGGTATTAACACCTTAATGTTTAAAACAATGTTTTTGTTAAGGTTCAGCAATAGAACAAAAGCTAAGGCAGATTTCCTTATACTGTCATAATACTAATAATCTGTAATAATTTGGTTTCGTTTGCTTTGGAAGATGACCTTGTTCAAGTTCACAAACTACCCAATTAAAACAAGAGGCCTAGTGAGGGCCTGTATCGCTCACCTGTTTTAACCAAATTATTCTTATTACATATTATTAAAGAACTATTTCAAAATATTGCCTCCGTCTCTCATTAGGTCCCTTCTTTCTGACCCTTAAAGGCAACCATCTATTTACATAAAATTGAGTCCCTTTTGCCCCTCTGCCCCAAGGGAGAGAGGGGCACATTATCTCTTTAAATCGGGTCCCCCTTGCCAAAAGGTGTTCCATGCCAGATTTGGATAAAATCCCTTTAATGGTACAGAAGGATTTTAAATATTTAAGCCTCAAGTGTCCCTATTGGGGGTCAGCCTGTCCATTTGTTCAATTTTAAATCCCTACTACCTAGAGATGCTTCCAACCAAATATGGTTGATATCATATCGTTCTCTTCAGAGAGGAAGTTGCTTAAAGGAATATGGCCAAATAACCCCTTTTTGGCCATGTCCCTTAGCCCCCCTGGAGGAGGGGTTTGGCCCCTCCATTTGTACAATTTTGAATTCCTACTACCTAGAGATGCTTCCAACCAAATATGGTTTGATATCATATCCTTCTCTTCAGAGAGGAAGTTGCTTAAAGGAATATGGCCAAATAACCCATTTTTGGCCATTTTCCTTAGCCCCCCTGGAGGAGGGGGTTGGCCTCTCCATTTGTACAATTTTGAATCTCCACAACCTACAGATGCTCCTAGTCAAATTCCAATCAACGATAAAGGAGAAGTCGTCATTTGAAGAAAGTATTGACTGACGGACAGACGACCGCTGCGGTATGGCATAAGCTCACTTTGGTCGTTGGGACACCTGCGCACTTATTACTTATAAAAGCATTACGTAAGGCAACTTTTGTCTTGATGTAATGTGCTTGTAAAGTCTGTTGTTCTGCTCAATTATCAGTGATCATGAATGATCACACACCAGACTGACTCGTTTGGGAGGGAATGGTCATATAGCATGGATACAATCTATTGTATTCTTAACAAGAATTCAGAAATGATGTTGAAGCAGTCTCTCTACAAACCGGAACTCTCTACAATACAGCCAAATAATATGGTACCACTGGTTTTTGGTCTGAACATACTCCACTTATCACCAATATCCAGTCAAATTTCATTAAGGTATTGTGCGGAATCAATCTAATCAATCAAGAAAATGATAATTAATTATGCACAGAAATTGCTAAAATTCAAACTTAGTCTTTGTTTTTGTAAAACATAAATGTTGACAAGTTTCATCAAAACCAACCAACCAATCAGAGGACATTATGCTAATTAATAATTCACAGACTTTGCTCAGCTTTAAACTTGCTCAGTCTTATTAAATTGTATATGCTTACAATACGTTCCATCAAGGTTTCGATGGGCATAAAATAATATAGTTTAACTGTCTGTAGCCTTTACTTTAGGTGTCATTTTCACCAGGCTGTCCAATTTATGATTATTTTTTAATGTCATACAGTGCGACATATTGAGATTGATTTGATGAATAAAACTAAATTAGATGATTGAAATTAATAAGGAAAGTCTATCGCTGAAACCTATAAATATTAGCTGAAAAAGTAATGTGTTGTATTTTCAAAACAACAAGGCAAAGTATTGCAATGCAATTCATAGTCCCCTATCGGTGATGATTTCTATATTTAACAAACAGTACATTTATGTCAGTAAGCATAGGTCACAGTGAGGTCATAGGGACCAACTTCTTGCACTCCGCCATCCCAAGATATCATTGTGCACCAAATCTGGTTACTCCAGGTGAAATAGTATAGAAGATATGCCCTGGACAATTGTTTTCAAAAGTTAAGGTCAAAGTTCAAAACATAGGTCACACTGAGGTCATAGTGACCTTTTTCATGCACTCTGCACTCCGCCATCCCAAGATATGCCCCGGACAAACTTCTCGGATGGACGGAAATGCGGAAGGATGGACAGATGGACAGACATAGTGCAAACCTAGCCAAACACCCCCACCCCCCGCCCGGGAACCGATGGGAAACTAATCAGAGATGAAATGAGTTGTCACACTCTATAAGTAACATCTGATTTAGATAAAATGCAATAGATCCTAGGCTCAGCTTAGTAGGGTAAATACTTGTATACCGTCAATACTTGTATAACATTTCCTTTCTTCAGCTTTAGCAGTAACGTAGTCCTTTTTGCATGTAATGTTTGATTGTTTTTTTCTTTCGAAATAACAGGCCTGGGAATGCGATTAGAAATGTANATTTCTCTCGAAATAAGAGGCCTAGGAATGCTATTAGAAATGTAATTTCTGCACATTATTTTTTTGTTTACTTTCTAACTGGTAAATGAAATGAAACTATGGTGCTTCTTAAAATGGCATTTATCGTCCTTAGCTGGTTTTTGCAGTCTTCATTAATTCATTATATACTGTATGTTAAACTGAACACTATATTAATTGATTCCTCTCCGACATTATTTTTTATGATGTTATCTTGTATTTGTAATGCTTCATATTTTTCAAAATTCTGTACACTATTTTTTTTCTGTTACAGGATGAAAATGTTGATAGCTTTCTTTAACATAGACAAAATCACTATCAAATTGATGCTTTAAAATGTTGCGGCATTGGACTGGGTTAATCACCAGGGACCAGGAAGTTCATTTGGTTAAGATTGTCATGTCTTATAGTTTGAAGGTCATAGGTTTGATTCTTGGTTTGGTAGCAACATACATGCCATATCTAACGATTTTGGCGCGAGACTCACGAAAAATGCTTCAGAAAAAAATCCTCACGGCGTGAGACACATTTCTCACGAATTTTAATCGNTCACTTAAATTACTGAACAGGCCACTAGCAGCATAGGTGTGAAAGTTCTGAATGGCCCGGCCTGTCAATTTAGCGGATAATGGCTTGGTGACTTGCTCACCAATGTGTGAACTGCTAAGCAATTAAATCAGTGATCCCACATCCAGTGGAGGCTAGTTGTTAATTACATGTGATGACAGTTGATATTAACATTAAACAGCAACATAAGAGCTGTTAATTCATTACAGTTGAAAACATGGATAACCGAAACAGAAATGTTGGAGGTGACTATAAAATCGAAACCGGACACTGACATTGAATCCGGAAAACAATTTTCTTCAGAATTGGATATATAAATGGTAGTTATTGGTTTACTTTTTTTCTGAACAAATTCATGTTAAATATTGCCAATGTTTTGAGATATACTTTTTTTCTAACCTGTGCTAACAAGGATATCCCTCTAGAATTTCTTCTTTTTTTAATTACTCTTACAGTGTATTTTTTGCCTTTTAAGTGATATATTTACTTTTAAATGTTAAATGTTTTATCTGGACCGTATGTCACGTGTAAACCTTCCTAGAATAACACAAATGAGTTAATACTATGTTATATGCTATATAGTTTATGTTTTAAATGTTTCACGAATTTCTCACTAATTCAGAGAAAAAATATCACTATTTTTGACCAAATCTCACTAAAAATAATCACTGATCTCACTATTTTGCACCAGAAAGCTATAGCATGTACATGGTTGTAGCAATACCCATATACAGATCTTGTATACATGTCCTCGGAGTCAAAGACTAAGGGAGGAATGTATGTAAGCGGAACTGGAGTAGGTGGATCGCTGGCAACCAGTTAGCTCAATTAATCCGAGTACCCATCCAGGTTGAAATTCCAGACCGACCTTATCGAATCTGCTGAAATAGGTTTAATGTACCAACTATGATGGTTTTTGTTATCATGAGCCGAGGTGGTCAAATGATTGAATTAATGTTAATAATAAATAATAATAGTGATATAAAAATAACCCTCTATAATAATTATATGTTTGATATTTGAGAGCATCACTTTGGTGGTATTTTTATAGGGGTTTAGATCTACTTTCGGTATAAATTCCACCCCGATGCGTATATATAATCTTCGGGGTGGCATTTTTATAGGGGTGTAGGTCTACTTTCGGTATAAATGCCACCCCAATGCGTATATATGATAATCGGGGTGGCATTTTTATAGGGGTTTAGGTCTACTTTCGGTATAAATGCCACCCCAATGCGTATATATAATCATCGGGTGGCATTTTTATAAAAAGTCAATATAAACCCCTAGAACATGTAAAATTACTCTAAACACCTTTGTTTAGAGCCAAATATATATCAGGAAGTTGTAACAAATTCTCATGTCCCTGTGCTCCTATGGTGTGGTATGGNAAATTACTCTAAACACCTTTGTTGTAACAAATTCTCATGTCCCTGTGCTCCTATGGTGTGGTATGGNTCGACATAGACTAGTAATGGTTTGGCCACCGCTACTGACCCACCAGCCGGAGGATGTAGTGATTAAGGGTCGAAACATCCGAAGAGGGCTGG
>NW_018407952.1:2128-2284 GCF_002113885.1 Mizuhopecten yessoensis | reverse complement strand
CCCCAACCTCGAGATGTAAATATCCTTCAACTTCAGCCGCACGGTTCGTTAGGCCTACATCATTCGTTTTAAATGTCTGAATGCTCATATGCATGTTGTAATGCTAAGGGCTACAGCAAACTTATTACCACAGGTAACGTTACCTTTCGCTATCTG
>NW_018407952.1:1748-1877 GCF_002113885.1 Mizuhopecten yessoensis | reverse complement strand
TGTAATCTGTAATTATTTGGTTCCGTTTGCTTTGGAAGATGACCTTGTTCAAGTCAACAAACTACCCAGTGTGTTTCCTATTACGCATATGATATACATTACTTCCTTGTCCTAATCAATATTTGCAGC
>NW_018407952.1:1096-1382 GCF_002113885.1 Mizuhopecten yessoensis | reverse complement strand
TCGTTTGGAAGTTTGAATACACTGTTATTACATTTTTATGATTTACCAATGTCTTCTATAGGCCTTTCCGGTAACTAGGTTATCTCCCCTTACAATACGGCGCGCTGCCACCACTATCTACTTCCGTGGGCTATTATCGAGGGAATCAATATGTGCACGTGATTGTCACACGTTTGTTGTATATACATTGCATGAACTTTTACTGGCACATACGGTTTAATTTGCACCCAGTCGGCGGCCCAATCAACGTCGGGATACTTTTAATTCGTTAGATATATAACTGTGT
>NW_018407952.1:0-660 GCF_002113885.1 Mizuhopecten yessoensis | reverse complement strand
GTGCCAGATTTTTCTCAGAAAGACATTTACAATTCCATCGTTTTGGAAATGAATTGTAATAAGCAATTTAAATCTCCAGGTTTTTTTATGAAGATCGACATGTACATTCCGTTCAGTTGTGTGAGTTTGACGAAAACTTTAGTAATTGCTTTGTTAAGTGTAATGTTTTGCCATCGTTGCCGTCAGCCAATAAAAAACCCAACCTGATTATAATGTGTTGGTTATGATGTCGAAAGTGTCTGGGTTTATCAATTCAGCAGAATGCAATTGTTCAGCAGGGTAAGCATATTTATGTACATTACTTTTAATATTACATTAGTAATTTGTTTATGAAGTACATATGTTGTATGAATATAGTTAATTAGTTTTTCTTGCTGGGTACTACTTGTATATAATATCATTCCTGGCTTGGTCTGTTATAATATCATTTTCTCTCTATATAGTACATGTACAAGCGTTTCTGTATATAAATATTTAATTACTTTGGCATATCTTTGTTCAAATACTGCAAGTAAATATAGTCATTATGGACAACAGAATAATTTTGAAATTTAATAAGCTTTTCTTTAGCTTATCCCAGAGTAAATAAATCAAATATAATAAATTAAAAAACCCCTTACAATCTATTATTAAAATTATGCATATTTTAATTTCTTTCAT
>NW_018407951.1:2723-3472 GCF_002113885.1 Mizuhopecten yessoensis | reverse complement strand
GGACTGGTGAGAAACAAAACATGGACTGGTGAGAAACAAAACATGCACTGGAGAGAAACAAGACATGGACTGGAGAGAAACAAGGCATGGACTGGAGAGAAACAAAACACGGACTGGAGAGAAACAAGACATGGACTGGTGAGAAACAAAACATGGACTGGAGAGAAACAAAACATGGACTGGNTTTTTAAAAAGTTTTAGAGATGACTGTGCACAACATCATGGTAGTGAAAAAATAGCAAATGAAGTTCAGGTAGGAATTAAGTTCATGTAGGAATGAAGTTCATGTAGGAATTAAGTTCATGTAGGAATGAAGTTCATGTTGGAATGAAGTTCATGTAGGAATTAAGTTCATGTAGGAATTAAGTTCATGTAGGAATGAAGTTCATGTAGGAATTAAGTTCAACAGCAAATCACTCGAAACAGGCAGTGTGCAAGCACAACTACGTTCTCTCACAACTACAAACATTACAGATCCTGTGACATCCTTTTTATCTATTATGTAGGACAGACTGAAATTAATATGGAATGCTATTTGTAACAAACAAATATCATATAAATTAAAAAATATCTTGGTTGAGATGATTATAATTACTTTAAATGTTATCTGAATATGTAAAGTTAAATAAGGGGTTAACAGACACTTGCCTTCTTAAGGTATGGCATGTATCTGATGCTGACTATAAAGTGCTACCGAATGTATCCAGTCACATTATACTGACAACAGGTAAACCAGTTGTTGAAGGTGA
>NW_018407951.1:0-660 GCF_002113885.1 Mizuhopecten yessoensis | reverse complement strand
CAGGACGTCACATCTAACATGTGTATTGAAGGTGATGACTACCAGAATGTCACATCTAACATGTGTATTGAAGGTGATGATTACTAGGCCCTCACATCTAACATGTGTATTGAAGGTGATGACTACCAGGACGTCACATCTAACATGTGTATTGAAGGGGATGATTACTAGGCCCTCACATCTAACATGTGTATTGAAGGGGATGATTACCAGGACGTCACATCTAACATGTGTAGTGAAGGTGATTATTACCAGGACCTAACATCTAACATGTGTATTGACATATAACATGTGTATTGAAGGTGATGACTACCAGGACGTCACATCTAAAATGTGTATTGAAGGTGATGATTACCAGGACGTCACATCTAACATGTGTAGTGAAGGTGATGATTACCAGGACCTAACATCTAACATGTGTATTGAAGGTGCTGATTACCAGGATGTCACATCTAACATGTGTATTGAAGGTGATGACTACCAGGACCTCACACCTAACATGTGTATTGAAGGTGATGATTACCAGGACGTCACATCTAACATGTGTAGTGAAGGTGATGATTACCAGGCCCTCACATCTAACATGTGTATTGAAGGTGATGATTACTAGGACGCCACATCTAATATGTGTATTGAAGGTGATGACTACCAGGACGTCAC
>NW_018407950.1:25209-39063 GCF_002113885.1 Mizuhopecten yessoensis | reverse complement strand
ACGGTCCCTGGTGTTACCAGACTTGAGTATGATATACGGACTCTGATGTTTCCATACTTGAGTATGATATACGGTCCCTGTTGTTACCAGACTTGAGTATGATATAAGGTCCCTGGTGTTACCAGACTTGAGTATGATATACGTACTCTGGTTTTACCAGACTTGAGTATGATATACGGTCCCTGGTGTTACCGGACTTGAGTATGATATACGGTCCCTGGTGTTACCAGACCTGTGTATGATATACGGTCCATAAGGCATGCATACCCGGTGTAGGTCCGATGCATACCACTGCGTCTTGCAACAACATTTTGGACAGCACTAGCCTAAAGCCAACCGCTTGGTTGCGCACGCGTATAAGGACAAAAGAGTGCATGTGCAAAAAACGCATTCATACGTATTTTTGTTAAGTTATTTGTGTTAAGTTATTTGTGTTAAGTTATTTGTGTTATTTGTGTAAAGTTATTTGTGTTAAGTTTCATGTTGAACAATTTATTATTGATTTTCATATACTTATTTATTTATTTTTATGTACTTACATTTTTTTTCTATTAGTATAAAGGTTAGGATTTGGCACCTTGTTAATTGGAAAATATTTACAAAACTTCAGCAAGGTACTTTTATATATGGACACGGACAAACGACGAAAATCGGATAAATTTCTCTTTAAACAATCTAATATAAAATTTTCCACTAGAGTAATATTTGTACAAAGTTGGCCTCATATTGGACTGAAAAAATCGAAGAAACAATTGTTGAAGGCAATGATTGAATTATCACATGTTGAAATTTGTCCTTACATAAAAACGAGAAATTGTTGTCTTTTCTTAAAACATATTTGAGGAAAGGAATTCTCTCGTCATCTCTTTATTTTGTCCAAATATATGATTTGTTGTTAAAGGGGATCATTGCTCGTGGCGGCCATTTTGGATTTGAATCTTTCAGATAATTCAGATAAGTTCCGAATTTATTTGTCTGATGAAGATGACAGAGTATATATCATACTAGTCATCAAAATGCCATACATTTAAACTTCACTGGTATGCTACATGCACCGTACTCACTTACCCGGAGAAATTGTTTAGAAACAAATGTTCTACTAAATTATTCATCCAGAAATTGTATTTTGACCATATAAAAAAGATTTTGTCACATGTGTCACAGATTTTTGTAAAGAGTGGCAATTTTGTGTCACATTTGATGTGAATTTCATGGTTCAAAGGTGACAAAAATTAACGCAGTATGTAGTTTCTATGGACGATCAATGCTATGCAAATAATTGCGTTCAAAATAAGAAAAGAGGTTATTCATATTTCTTATTTTCAATTTCATATAATTTGTACAATCTTTCAAATATTATCTTAATAGGATAAGTAGATAAGTTGCGCACACATACAAAAGATAATCGATTTCATCTATCCCTTTCATTTAATAGCCTCAAAAGTCTAACATATGAAGAGGATTTGGTTTGGTTTTAGATTATTTCATGTCATATTAAGGTAGCAGTATACAGTAGAGGGTTGTGGCCATGGGTGATATTTTTGTTAAATGGCTAACCCCTGTATAATGATATGTACAAAAATATAAAAATAAAACTGTACTAAAATTGGTATAAGCATGATGAAGTGGGCTATGTGAGCTTCACATTTAAAAAAAAAGAAGATTGATTTTGTTCGAGAATAAAATGTTGGCCATAATCCGAAAGGGTGCCTACACATGAAAAGCTAGCTTTACAGGAGGTAAACATTTGACAACAGCACACGACACAAAATTGCAAAAAAATCAAGTTTTACAATTTTACTGGGACCCAGATAATTCTGCAACCAGGTTAGTAATCTTTAATTTCAGACAGAACTTAGGAAAAATAATAATATTTGTGGGGGTCAAATTTTGGGTCAAAAATAGCAATTTTTGGCTTTTTTTGGTAATTTTTGATGTGGTAACCATGGTTTTTACACAGGTGACATACATAGAAAAAGAGATTTCTACACTTCTCAGTACTTTATATGTATTGTAAATGTAATGCAGTTTACAAATATATATACATGTTGTATACATGTGTTGTATAGGGTAAATCCGCTGTGTTTACATTTCCTCGACATGTGCCTTGTCTATCAGAGTCGGGCCATTTCTACTGTACACTGCTACCTAACCTCTAAGGTTTGTTAGTGACGTATCATGAGGAGGAGAGGATTCGTTGAGAAAAGCCATCAAGACTGGTTGTAATAGGGGAAACACTCTTGGGGTAATATTTAATTAATAAAAAAACTTGTATAAAATCTGTCACTTCACGCCACACCGAACGGACACGTATCCCGTTATACTGAAGTGACATTCTACGTTACATTGTTTCAGGAGATACAATAACACTCGGTCTCATTCTACGAATATAATCCTCGATGTTAATACAGGATTGTTTATAGGAGACCTTAAATAGAAAAAAACCCATGAGGCAGAGTGTATATTGTTTATTTATATACTTAAACATTCTGTCAGTGACACACCAACAAGTGGTGTTTACCAAAGTTAATGATTCCCAACAGACAGTCACAGACAGTCTACGGCCTCTACTGACCCACATAGCCGAACAGACAATCACAGCCAGTCTACGGCCTCTACTGACCGACATAGCCCAACAGACAGTCACAGACAGTCTACGGCCTCTACTGACCGACATAGGCCAACAGACAGTCACAGCCAGGCTACTGCCTCTACTGACCGACATAGCTCAACAGACAGTCACAGCCAGTCTACGGCCTCTACTGACCGACATAGCTACCAAGTCAATGGACGCGGAGTGGTTAAACATCAAGGAGGACTTTGATAAAAACGTCGAGAACATGACAGCTAGGCGGGATGAACTCTCTGATAGGGCCTCTGAACTACAGCAATCCTTCAGCAAACAGGTTCTTGGAGGAGGTAAATGTAAATATATATAACTTGATGATTGAAATATGCATTTTACAAATACTGTAGATAACACATCGACTACTTAAAAATTATGAATCATTAAGCGTTTTGCAGAAATGTTGTAGCCATAGATACCTCTGAAAACAATTCGACGAAGATAAGTTTGTTTTCTTGTGGCGAAACATTTCAGCTTTTAAGTTAGTTGTAGATATGTGTTTATATCTTTCACTGTGTCAATTTTATAAAATCAACCTTTTTAGTTTGATTTGTTTTTCAAGCAGTCTCAAGACAGACATGTCCGACAGAGGTTGATGCTGACTTTATCCTATATGGCGACTTTTGTTACCTGTTTATATCCATGCTGACGTTATCCTATATGGCGACTTTTGCTACCTGTTTATATCCATGCTGACATTATCCTATATGGCGACTTTTGCCACCTGTTTATATCCATTCAACAGGACTGGAACACAGCTAAGGTAAGGGTTAAGCCAAATAAGGAAGTATGCCTTACTCGATAACTTTGTTGTTATTGTTAATATAATTTCATTGACAGTTGAAATACAAAAATAAGCAAGCTTTTATTGTTACGAAAGCCATTTAAATATTACCAACAATACCCGTGTGGTGATAAATGATGCAAGAGAAAGTCATATTGTTCACTGAGATTGTCGCTCCAGTTCATCTTTCACCTTTTTCGTCCTCTGCAATGAGGGAGAATTTATCATGACAGCGAATTTAAGCAACAAAACATGTATAGTAGTCACAATATGAAGGGCAGAACTATATGCAATGCTTGACTTGGCAAATATCGATTTTTAAGGCGGAGGGCGAAAATTTGACAGGGCGAAAATTTCCCATTCTACAGTATTATATTCCTCCGACTTACCCCCTCATTCTACAATACTATATTCCTCCGACTTATCCCCTCNTCCGACTTACCCCCTAATTCTACAGTATTGTATTCCTCCGACTTACCCCCTAATTCTACAGTATTGTATTCCTCCGGCTTACCCCCTCATTTCTAGATTAGTTCGCGACGCTACTGATTAGATTTAGCATGCGTATCATCATATGGTCCTTTAGTGCATGAAGGCATAACATAAAGTACGTCGTTGACATAATTTAGTCGATATAGGTGATGGACATTCACACTAGAAAGCCCAAAAATTAGCACAACTCCTTTCAATGAAAATTTCCCGTAGCTCTACTAATAGAACATTGATTTTGCAATCCTGTGCTCGAATCTAAGTGTAGGCAATCCTTATTGGTGGTAACAGAGAAGACTGATGGAGTTGGGAGAGAGGCCTGCAGGGGTTAAGCATTATTCATAGAGACGAACTCTAAAATGATCAAAACAACGAGGAAGACAGGAAGTTCCTCTCCGGAAATGTTGTATATAGATGCAGTCATTACATTTCATTGCACCACATGGTCATTTCATCCATTTAGTAATCAGCAGATGTATAAGGGCCAAAAGAATAAAAACTTGTTTTTATATAAAGAGAATAAACCTCGATAATTTCGCGATTCGATCAACCATTTGAAGTTTAATGTCAATACTTAAATGCGGCATAGACCAGGACGGACACTTACAGGTTATTTAGGATATTAAAGGGGGTCGTTAGTCGAGCTGATTGTTAACTGTCACCGAGTGTAAGTTGAGGAACATAACGGTGTCATTTTACATATCTGGTCGACCTTTACTTCCACCATTGGCCATTGTAGTTTTCTCTCTTTTATAAGTGGTAATAGGAACGCCCACGTATTGTTGATTTCGTCATTATAAAGTCACATGCTAATGGCGCTGAGTACGAATGTTTCTTTGGACCACGGGGAGAACTAGAATTTGAACTATTACCTTGCATAACACTTCCGCAAAACTCTACATTTGGACTTTGACACATGAAATCATATTTCACTCTGAATTTGAAAAGTGTCCATGAAATGTGACGAGTCCTTAATGAACAAATTGCCAAATGGTCCGGTCCAATTGTTTGCTTTGATTAGATTTTTGTCTTTACCCACTTTGGGACATCCCACTAGCGTTATTATTCTGAAAATGTCGATCAACACCGCGTCATCGTACGTTCTTAGCATTGTAAAAAGGGTCTGTATTCATTAAACCGTTCTCGTGCTCAAACTCCAAGTCTATGCTCAAACCCAATAACTTGTTCCGGTGATGGAAAAAAAACCAACAACACATTTTGTCAATGCGCCCTCTATGACAGCTTTGTGACAGCTGATCTTTTTTACAGTAGGAAAGTGAACAGGGATAATAATTAATCACCCCTGTGTGATGTAGATTGGAAAGGTTCATCATTCGAGGTAATCATTATTCAAGTTTAGCACCCGGCACATGCTCAAGCTAAACTTAAAACAAATCGTACCCTCGGATTTTTTTGTTCACATCTGACAGGAGTGAACGATTCTGATCACTGCTGTAATAGTATGCGCGGAATGTTGTGATAACAAATTTAGAATTTAGAAAAGGAATAATAATGATTTCTGATTCCAAGCAGAAAGGATATTGACTTCATTTCTGGATTATGGGTTGGTGAGAACCTTGTTTTCTTTTCGCACCTAAACTAGAAATGCACACGTTGACGCACGAGATTGAAATACTCCGTTTTATATACATTCCAGTCAAAATGCATCGAGGTGAACGCATTCCTGGCTAGGCCAGATACGGAAGAAAAGGACGCATTTTTAGAAGACCATTCTGCTAGGTAATACATACAGCATACAGAGCGAGTCTGATTTCAGCTTAGAAAGTATTATTGTTTTTTATTATATTATATTTCCTCCAAAACGTGGAAAATTTCACTGTCATACTTTCGAACCATTATAGATTGGCTAAGAATTTAAGGACCAGAACATGTAGTTTGACCATAGGGCGGTCAAAAGTGACGTCATCAGCAATAAGATTTGACGACTAACAATACAGACGGCTGACATGATTGATACAAGAGAACAAATTACGCAAAAAAGTTATTAAGGAAGATTGAAAGCATTTAATGGATTAATGATATCAGAAGTTTAGGGATAATGTGTGAAAAAATATGTTCTAAAACTTAACTTTTCTTCCCAGGTTTATCTCACTGGGTAGGGGCAAGCGATTTGAATGTAGAAGGAGTATGGAAATGGACCGACAATGACGATGACGTTACTTTTTCTAACTGGAGCTCTCAGTAGCCAAACGACTGGGGTTCCAATCAAGATTGCCTGACTGTTGGGTTTGAAGCTGGGGGAAGGCATGCCTGGAATGACGACAATTGTCAGGACGCTAAGCCGTACATTTGTCAAAGAGAAGCTGTAAGTATAATTTGCATATTCAACGAACATTTATAAAAAATGATGAATGACATCATTAGATTACTTGGTTTGAGATTTTGTATAAATAATAGTTTAAAAATGTTGACTTTTCAATGTTTATCATAAATCAATGACAACGGGTGTATTGACATACTCATCACAGTTGCTGTGCTGACATATATTCATCATTAACAATTGCAGCGTTGACATTCTCATCAGCTGTTTGCTGTGTTGACATCCTCATCAGCTGTTTGCTGTGTTGACATTCTCATTAGCTGTTTGCTGTGTTGACATCCTCATCAGCTGTTTGCTGTGTTGACATCCTCATCAGCTGTTCGCAGTGTTGACATCCTCATTAACAGTTGATGTGCTGACATATCAACATTGACATTATGTTGACCTCCTCATCAGCTGTTTGCTGTGTTGACATCCTCATCAGCTGTTTGCAGTGTTGACATCCTCATTAACAGTTGATGTGCTGACATATTCAACATTGACATTATGTTGACATCCTCATCAGCTGTTTGCAGCGTTAAAATCCTCATCAGCTGTTTGCTGTGTTGACATCCTCATCAGCAGTTTGAAGCGTTGACATCCTCATTAACAGTTACTATGACGACATATTCATCATTAACATTATGTTGACATCCTCATCAGCTGTTGCTATGTTGACATCCTCATCATCAGTTGCTGTGTTAATTTATTCAACATAAACTTGGATTTTACCTTCATTAGCAATATTTGAACTGCTTTTTAAGCATATGGAACGTTCATTTTCCCTTCAGCAGTTCTAGTGTAAAGATTCTTATCATCAGAAACCAAGGGACTGACACATCATTTTCATTAGCTGTATTACTTTCTGAACTCGTTTGTGACAAACGGCAGCTGTGAAAAGCTGACTCCGCACCCACACAGTTGCGTATTTTTCTATATGAAATATAACTAACACCAATATAGAAAATTATCAATAGGTTTAGTTGATATATGTATATATTAATCATTATTTTAACGCATAAATTTTAAAAGATTGTAATTAGAAAGCATATATTTCTATATACTAAAATAGCTAGAATAACCCCGAGTTGTGGGTACTGCTCGATTCGTCTCTGAAATCCTTGAGCCGGGTTTCGCCGGTCACGTTACCGGCCAACAAATGAATCGAGCGCAACGACTGATAACAAAGATGGCTACCATTTCGGAAGTGAATGCAACTGACACAGATTGTACAGTTAATGGGGACAGTGAGAAGGAATTCCAGAAATATGTTCAAAGTGTCATTTGTGCTCTGGTAGCCTAATAAGTTCAGAGTCGCTATTCTGAGTTAGTTTAAGAATTACACAAAGTCATTTCGTCCTATGTGTAGCGATTCAGAGCGAAAGGTCTTTCGTGTTATGACTAAAAGACCGTTTTAAAACGATCACCCTCTTGACTGCATAATCCGTATTAAAACTTTTCAATTATAATTGACATATTTTTGATTTTTTGTTTGTTCTTTCACAACATCTTACACTGCGAGAATGTTATCATTCATCCACCATGTTTGTTGCCATCTGCGCCGGTCACGGCAAGGCGGGCGGTCCAGCCGGTCACGGCAAGGCGGGCGGACCAGCTGGTCGAATCGAGCTGTACCCATGGCAAGTGCAGGAATGACGGTAAAACTCATAGGTGCACGCACGAACACGCATTCACGTGACAAGAGATAACATGACAATACAATGCAGATGAATAACACTCAAGTGAAAACGTGGACTACACAAACAGGTTTGACCAGTACATGTTTAAAAATAGATTGCGTTAGACATCCGTTGTAATAAAATAATTTAAAGTACAACATAAGTTTAAAATATTTAAACAAAATATATATTTAATACAAAATATTTACATACTGCCACAATGTCATACACAGATACACAGATTATTCTGACAATGTGCATAGTAGAAAGTCAACATATTATGATATTTGTGATATGATCACAAATTGTCATCGGATTAATACATGTTTTCTTGTTTAAGAAAAACACTTGTAGGTGACGCCAAAATACACAACTGTGAAATGAATACCTCGATGTTGTGAACTATAAAACGTAAGGTTGGAAAAGAGTGACTTGAAGATTCTTAGTAAGCTGTATATATATAAACTTTACTAATATATATTTTTTTCCCTATTTTACAAACAAGTTTAACTTGGTTCGTGTTTATTCCTCGCAGTCGCTAGGTCTGAGAACAGAGAGCTTGGTGAGAGCTTGGTTTCGGTTGAAGTTGGTACATAATCGACTTATGGAATTAGATATCGCTTATTATAAAATAAGTGACGCTCAATTTGGGTTTAGATCAAAATATGTCAACCACAGATGCTGTGTTTGTTTTGCATTGAGTAGAAGGCAAACCGTTAAATATCATACGTTCTTTATACAACGATGTAAAATGTTGTGACAAGTTCAAAAATTCCATATCTTATTTCTTTGAATGCAGGAACGGCCTGTTCCAATGCGAAAAATTGTTACCGATTTCATTACCTCTTTATGTGAATGATTGTGAGATGTATTCCTTAACTGATAACAGTCCTTCTATAGAACTACAAACTATTAATTTATTTAATGTACTCAGTTGATATTGTTTTGTTAGCTAAGTCGGCCGAGGGATTGCAGAAAGTGTTAGATTCATTGTTACAATACACTAAGAATGTACAGTCACTAACCAAGAATTACATGAAGCTTGAGCGAAAGGCACTTACTGTTTCAGTCTTGTTCGGTTACTGAAAGAGTACTTATATTAGCGGACACAGATTTTAGCGTATTTACGAGTGTAACAAATGAGTACATTAACGAGTTGGTGTAAACACAAGATATGCAATAAAAGACTATATACAGAAATTTCAATTAGCCCAGTCATAAATTAGCGCAATGTCTAAAGCACGAACAGTGCTTAAATATGCATGTAAACAGTCATCCTCGATATCCAGGGGTTACTTACGCTCCCTGTCTTCACGTAAACGGTACTAGGAACTGGGAACCAGCTTCACGCTCCATGGAAATCGCGACTACTTCTCGGACGATGCTATGCAACATGGGGTTGAAAACGGTCTATAGGGATTTCTACTGATAGGGATTAACTTTTATCGTGAAAGTAGGCTTGGTTCAAAACAGAAATTTATCTAACATGTTATCAAACTAACACATACTTATTATCATCAATAGGTCACACGTATTTAGTATATTATCATTACTTTCATTTTTCAATATGCTGCAATTTTTAATAAATTTGCAAAATATAAGAAAGAAAAATAGAAAAAATACACTGATGACTCATCAGTATTTAATTGTGTGCAAAAGTGTTGTTTTAAGTACGAGAAAATCCTGGATTGTAAATGCAGCCGAGTCTTTTGATGTTCGAAAATACTTATCAGGTTTGAGGCAGTCCTCAAATGGACTTGTTCTCCACTGCATTGAACAATCGGCTGCCAACCTTCATTTCTCCAGTCACAGCTTTGACAGTGGGTGGCCGACATTAGTCAGTACATAGTCATAGCTGACGAACAAACAACTCCGACCATGCTGGTTGTTACCATTACTAACTCTATTACTGAATAGTTACTTCCGGTGTTTAGGTTGGGCACACAATAAAGTACAGATTATTTAACAATGATTAAGATGGACATTTCATGAATGAATGCGTACGCATTCCCTCGGTTTAACCAGAATGCTTCAGAAGTTTTGGCACGGTTGTGATTGCACATTCGTTGCTGTAGCATCATTGGATTTAAGAAAAGCTGTCTCTTCTAGTGGCGGAGCCAATGGGTTTTAGAAGGATTCACCTTTCGGCAGCGTCAGTCACCTTTACTCGTGGAGGGATTGATGCCTCACTCAGGTAAGTTTTTTCTCATTACGTGTCAGCTTACATCGCAAGATCGAACAGCTTTTCTTTCGCTGCTATGTACAAATCCGGCATCCTCGATATCCAGGGGTTACGCTCACTTTCGCTCTATGCACCCCTGTAATTTGTCATATAATAATTTAAGGCACGCGGCTACCTATTAGATCGGTGTCAGTTAAAAAAGTCCTGACCAATCACTAGGCTGTTGCTTGTTCTTTGAAGATTACAGAGGAGCGACGCCCGACTTCAAAGCCAAAAGTTTAACCGTTGCGCGACCACGAAATTCTTTTAGACAAAGGATCGAAATAGTCGTCTCATCCACAATGTGCTGCACACTGAGTATTCGATTTTGCTATGACATATCCCAGGGGTGTAGAGAGCGAAAGTGAGCGTAACCCCTGGATATCGAGGATGCCAATCCGGGTGAAGGATGTTCTGTGATTGCTGTGTCGACAGGAGGTTTGATCCGGTTGTGGACTTAAAAGTGATTTATTCCGTGTAGGTAACTATGTGCGCCTCACCTGCCTGTCATTGCGATGATGGTAATGAAGATGTGTATCATTGTGTTTTTGTCTGTGCACACTTTTCAACTCCTCGAATAGGATCATTTGATGCTCTTTTAAACATTTGTATTTAAACAGTCCCCCAATCTGGATACTCTTATATGAGGGGATTCTGATATTTAATTCCAAACAAATGTCAACATCATACTTACTGTACAATCATTTATAAAATTAACTAAGAGGTTTGAATCTAACTAGTGGACAACTTTTACAACCAGGAAATTTCCACTCCTGTCCCTTCTTTCATCCTTCCCTTTCTCCTTGCTGTTTTCAAGTCAAAAAGTAGATTGTCTGTATATATATATTTATCACATGATGTACTGTGTTATCAGTGAATATTAACCTATGTAATATGACCTATCAGCCCTGTGATTGGTTGTAAGTTTCAGTTGTATCAATTGTGACGTCACAACTTGTATATGACGTCACAGACTTACGCACTGGAGTCAAAATGGCGGCTTTTTACATTTCAAGGTTGCATGAAAATTGTTGTTTTACACTAATAAATGCCACAAATCTTGATTATGTGAAAAAAGTATCTTACACTCGTTTTCATTTCATATGAAATTTATGAAACCCGTCACGAAATGTAAGATCCTATATATAGATATGCTGAACTTTTTGTCATCATTTGTTATATCTTTAGTTACTGTGTGTTGTATTGTCGGGAGAGGGTCTAGTAAGTTGTCAAAACGTGTGCCCAATCCCTTTGATTGTTTTTTCGTCAATAATATATGTTTGAATGAATGATCCGGTTAATGCATCTGTCCAAGTGATCATTCATTTCCTCTACGGTGTCTTCCTCCATGACGTTAATTACACGGGAGACGGTTTTCCTCATTGCCCAGGTTTCTTGGAATAGAATGATTAAGATTTATACTTTATCCCATCATCCTTCTTGTCTTCGATGGTCAAATACAACTTACCTGCACTAAGAACAAATGGTTCCAATAATAAAGGACAAATATAAAAAATCAATTTAGCAAAATACTTTTATTCAAAACTTAACATAACAAATATCTTTAGATTTGTAAATTTTTGGTAACATTTTGTATTAACACTTCCTGATATAAACTTGACAGTAAAATATCTCTTTTTATCAAAATTAATAAACCAACGAATTTCGTTTCTACTATTGAATCCTTCAAAATGATTGTTTTCTCTGGGTACTCCAGCTTTTTCACACATAAAGGGCCCACAGAACCAAATCAAAAAAAGATTGTGGGTTTTTCCCTTTTGGGCAGAAGATTTGATAGGAAGGTGAATGCATTTGGGCCTGCTGGTTGGATATTTAGGTGGCAGAAGTTTCAAAAGTTTTATTTGTGGTTTGATCAATATATATTTACATGTGAAATGTATAAAAAAGAAAAAAGATTCAAGTCTGTTTTTGTCAATTTTTGGTGCCGAATTCAATACAAAATGGCGTCCCCCATATAAAAATAGTTCAAATAGGTAGAATTTTTAAACTTCTATTTTTACAGGTGTGTGAAATGACATTCTTCAAAATGAGGGCAGGTGAACCAGTGTGGATAACTCCATTTCACCAGGACAGTGGTGAACGTTAACACTATCGTCTATGGAAAATCATTTGGTTCTGCGGCCCCTATACTTGTAAAGATATGGCGTAACGGTAAAATTGGGAGTTTGAAATAACCTCGTCTCAGTGGTTTCAGGAGATCTATCTATAGCGGGGACATTATTCATGACTGACAGGAAATGAAAGCTACACTTCCTTTTTAAGACATACATAGTTTGATGCCCAGGCTCCGATGGTCTTACGAAAGAGTTTTACATTAGTTTTTTTCATATTTTTGGAGACCAGTTAGTGTCTTTGTATAATGAAATTTTTGAAAATGGTGAATTATGTGCCAGTCAGAAATTGTCTTATATTACCTTACTGTGTAAGGATCCAAAAAATTCTACTAATATGAAGAACTGGAGACCTATATCTCTTTTAAATATTGATTAAAAAATTCTATCTTAAGTTATTACTAATAGATTAAGTAAAGTCATAGATAAGGTTATCGGCATAGACCAGACATGCGCTATAAAAGGGCGGTCTATTCTAGATAATTGTCATTTGTTACGAAATATTGTTGATTATGTTGATCAAAAGAATTTGAAATGTTCCTTTATCTCTCTTGATCAAGAGAAAGCTTTTGACAGGGTAAATTACCAATTTTTATTTAAGGTGCTTAAATCGTTTAATTTTGGTCCTGATTTCATTAAATGGGTAACTGTATTATACAGGGACGTTTTTTCCTCCGTCATGGTTAATGGGTTCGTTTCTGACCCCTTCTCGATCACTCGTGGTGTAAGGCAAGGCTGTAGTTTATCTCCCCTTTTGTATGTTTTGGTTCTGGAACCATTTGCTAAAAAGATTCGCGACGATCCCGAAATAATTGGTATTAAGTTACCGGGATCAGGGCAATCAGCCAAAATTTCCCTTTATGCGGATGATAGTACTGGTATTTTGCTGCAGTGACCCATCTATTCAAAAAATGTTCTACTGGTGTGATTTGTACGGCAGAGCGTCAGGGGCTAAATTAAATAGTCAAAAAACAAGGGGTATTTGGCTTGGAAAGTGGAAATCTCGTTCTGATCATCCTTTTAGCAAAAAAGCTGGGTAGAAAAGCATAAAATTTGTGGGATTTTGGTTGGTAATAATGTTACAACTGACGATATTTGGCAGCCGATATTTCAGAAATTCTCCAGGACCCTGGACTTGTGGAAAATGCAAAAATTATCTTTGACCCAAAAATCTATCGTTATAAAGGTCCTGGCCTGCAGCAAGATTTGGTATATTGGTACTATTGTCACAATGCCTCGGCATTATTTGGAACTGTTTCAAAGAACTTTGTTTAGATTTTTATGGTATTCAAAATGGGAGCCACTTGCGCGTTCCGTGGCCTATGCTTCTCCCACAAGTGGGGGACTCGCTATTGTTAATATCAAGGTAAAATTGAACTCCTTTTATTTGAAACATTGTCAGAATTTTATTTACGATACTTCAGAGACAAAGCGGAGATGGTTTACTATGTACTGGCTCTCATTAGAGCTTCGTGACCTTTTGTCTTTTGTTGATAATAATTCTCCTCACAGTGAGTGTCGCCCGGTGTATTATACTTTCATTTACAATGTTTTACGGAAGTACAGGCAGGAATTTCCTGATTCCGACTTCGAGTCCTTGAAG
>NW_018407950.1:20414-20605 GCF_002113885.1 Mizuhopecten yessoensis | reverse complement strand
TTTAATTGTATGACTTTTGTAAATAAATATTTTATGAAACACAAAAAAACACAAACTATGTCCAAATGTTACGTCATATTCAAATCAGTAATTACAATATATTTAAATTAGATTTTACCTCTTTTTTTCGCAACGTCAGCAATATAAGTGCGAGTAAACAATTCACACATTGAAGGTTTTCATATGCCCAC
>NW_018407950.1:18752-18962 GCF_002113885.1 Mizuhopecten yessoensis | reverse complement strand
TATTCATGACTGACAGGAAATGAAAGCTACACTTCATTTTTATGAAATACATAGTTTGATTACCATTCATATACACATTCATACCACGAGCATTCAAGCTCTCAAAATGGTACATGCTGTTATATCAACAACAATGAAATAATTCTGTTTACATAATGAAATGAAGTCAAATGATTTTGTCTTGACGTATAAAAACACGGTTTTACAATT
>NW_018407950.1:8716-9156 GCF_002113885.1 Mizuhopecten yessoensis | reverse complement strand
TTTTATTTGACGCAAGGCACGAGATATGCAAATGAGTCTACACCAGGGTTTCCGATTTCCATAATTTCTTTATAGGAAAGTGCGTTAGCGGGAGATGGTGGGCTAAAACAAGTGTCACAAGGAATAAATTTAAACCCCACTATGTCCAAATGTTACGTCATATTCAAATCAGTAATTACAATATATTTAAATTAGATTTTACCTCTTTTTTCGCAACGTCAGCAATATAAGTGCGAGTAAACAATTCACACATTGAGGGTTTTCATATGCCCACCTACCCTTCTGTTTTTTCCAATATTTAACTCCTGGCATCGCTGATGAGTCCTAGAAGGACAAAACAGCTGTATGAAGCAGTGTATTTCCTGTTTGGCACACTTTATCTATTACTATATTTCAAAGATGCAGAATGTGTTGGAAATATGTTGTAGGACGATAGTGGA
>NW_018407950.1:3412-7289 GCF_002113885.1 Mizuhopecten yessoensis | reverse complement strand
ATTTATCAATATTTTTTCATCCTTTAACTCTCTATGAGGCGTATCTTATCTGAAAACAAGGCTGCGCGCAATTTCGAATGAGTGACTTAACGCAATACTAAAGTATCGTTGCTCCGTTATCGTGTAAGGTTAATACATAAATCAGTGTAGTTATGTAAATATCATAGTTTGTATAGGAGAAGTATGTTTATGATGCTGCAATGGAAAATTGAAATGCATTGTAAGTGTAACAGGACAAATTGATGTGGAGCGAGTTGAAACATTTTGTCCTGATGAAGTAAGGAAGACAACTCCTACATGCTTACCAGAACTGTATTTTCAAACTGTGTGGAATCCCATAAAAGAACTAAATGTATACCAAATAAAACCAAAAGCATACATACAATGTAAATATTATTCAGTGTCTTTTGTTATAGACAAGCAGCGCACAGACAAATGACTTCAAAATACAACAGGTCTACAAATACAAATAAGTTCACTTTCACAAAAAATCAATGCTGTATTAAATTTCAATAATTCAGAAGTGTAGTAAATATATATTCATGCAATAGAAAAGCGAAGAACTTTTGATTTTTTTCCATATTTGACAAATAAATGCAGAAACAAATGCAAATATACTAGTAGCCTGTTTGTACTTCGCCCGCAGATTTTGCTATTATAACCAGACTGCTTAGAAATGTATAATTGGTATGGTTTTGTCATAATGACAAATGTGTTCACTTCACATATGTTTCTTTATCCATCCATTTTGAATCTCAAAATTATAGACTTTTCAAAAATTACTAAATCCTGAAACTTAAACTTTCGACGAATGGATTTTTGGTATGCGAATAAGCTTTATTATTATGAGTGCAGCTTAGAAAATAACATACAAGTTCGGCATGATATAAGTTTCATAATTATTTGTCGTGTAATTGTTCCACAGTCCACAGCCTTTCATATACAGCACAGTATTCATTGTCTTGCTTTCCTTTGCATGAACTCGTCTATGGTCTGGTTATTCCTTTTACAGCTTCGCAAAGCATTTGTCTCCCGGCTTCTCCCTGGAGCATTGTGAGTATAACGTCCCAATTGAAATCTTCTCCAAGATGTTGTATGACCTCTTTAGACCCAGATGTTCATCTTTGACCGATTCCTTGGCATTTAGAATGCATGATTAAAAAAAATCGTCTATGATGTAAATTGCCTCCGTCCATAATCCACTGGGCGGACGGTGGAATTACCTTACAGTTTACTGATCTTGTGTGCAAAAATGTCGGAAAGGACGTTGATATACCTGGGCAGCATGACATCACTGTCATAGCACAGCTGAAACAGGTATCTTCTGGTATCGTTTCTGCGCCTGCTTCGGGTTTGATATATTCTCTGGATGATATAAGAAAAGAAATGATACCGTCACTGTCTTTGTCGCCATCAAGTGTTTAGAATGATTATTTTAGTTTAATGGGTGCCTTGCAAAAAATATGACCATCTATTGCACTGACCTAAAATGTAGTAGAATGAATTTCGGATATCATTGTCAAACCTTTTAACTGCAAGGGTAGGGGTCCTTTTTCATGGCGTGAATCCAAATCGCTCATCTTACAGCATTTGCAAGCTGGATTCTGAGGCTGTTTGAACCTTTATATATTCGATTGGTCTACCCATCAGCTTTTCCAATGTCCACAGGTAGTTGCAAACAATATAACACAATTCATTTTTTGCCAAAGCTCTTACCCTGATAGCAATTTTCCATGATTTCGGCAAAGACAGATGAGTCACAGTCACCAATGATTTCGTCGTGACATATTTCAGGGCTGCAGAGAAGGTAAGGAAGCGTAATGTTTGGAATTAGGAGGTTGTTATTCTGGAACATGTACAATGACACATAAACATACAGTGCTGCCAAATGGCGTTGTTATGTTGACCACTTTCAAGTGCACAATACAGCTCACTAACAGAATCATCTTGTTTACTAAAAGACAAATGAAGTAGCTTGCCTGCAGGGCCATGCATGTTTGTGGACACTAGTACTTTATGTTGCGCGATTGCAGTACATTACGGCTTCCTGACATGTGGTTGTCTGCGTTGTTATCATAGCCATCGTTCAATGGACCATTTTGAGATTTCTTCCCTTGCAAAGTTTCGGCACCTCGATCATTGTAAGTGTTATACCGTGATTTCGCTTGAGTCAAAGAAATGTGGCCATTCTTACCATTACCATGAATGTCCACTTCTGTTTTCGACACTTCTGCATTTCCTTCATTTGCGCCAATTGTTTTAAAAGTGTCCAATTCCCATTTTTTCGTGTTTTCAAGATAGGAGTTGGCTTATTTTCAAAAATATTAAATCTGTTCTAGATACTTCCATTGTTAAAACGTCTGCTTTAATTCGAAGACAAAATATGTATAGGACCATAAACACTATGTCGTCGTCCGTCTTTTAGCCTGTTCAATAGAATTTCATTAGAACTAGATGTAGTTTAATTGGGATCAACCACATGGGAAACATTTCCGTTTGGAGATGGACCAATACTGTACTTAGGAGAACAAATACTTAAATAGTAATTGTCCTCTCTGTAGCCCTATTTGATCCATAAACTGTTTTTACTCATTTGACTGTTTTTGTAAGACTTTCTCACTAATGAATAAGCTCATATAAAATGTATGTGTCACTTCGATATTTTTGGCATGCCAACTGTCTATGGTTCTTGAATCTGCTGGCTTGTCTAGAAAATATCACGTTCTAATTCCCGCACTTTTTTCAAAACCCCCAAAATCCTGTTCTTCCTGTTGCCTGAAATCCTTCTGAGAATTCAAAGGCCATATAGGGTCTTCAACAAATATTATAAATTAACCCCTACGTTATCCGTATTCATAACATTTTACAAGTGAACCAACAGAAATTATGCACTTGACAAAACTTTATCGGCAACGAAATGTTTTATCTACACATGTGAAGATATCACTTTTATTATTGACCAATCAGAACGTTACTTTCTATTCATTACGTAGATTTTCATTTTGAAGTTCAGATGAAGGGACGGTAGAATAAGTATTTGTTTTTACTCGCCGCTTCATCATAAATTACAGTATTTACATAACTACACAATTGTTATACGACACCTTACCAGGTAATAGCAGCAAACGGCAGAGTTGCGTTAAGTGACCCATTTAAAACGGCGCTCTGCTGTGGTGTCAAGCGTAATCGTGACGTCATTAGTACCTGTCTTTAAATATAACGCTATAGGTTCCTGATGAAGCAATATATGCGACTCGGTACTCGTTATATAAAACGTTTATGAATAGAAAATGTAATGGTTTTCCAATTGAATATCATATACGTCACTCGTATGAATATACATGGTAGTATTCCTCTTTAGATTCACAGAATAAATCTAGTACAGAGAATAGATTAACAGGACAAACGTTAACAAATGTGTAGAAACTGAGGTTAACATTTAAACGTGCAGTCAAAAATGTATATTTTAGTGATGGATATTGAGATAGAGGATATTGAGAGAGAGGATTATGAGATAGAGGATATGGAAATAGAGGATATTGAGATAGAGGATATTAAAATAAAGAATATTAGAATAGAGGATATTGAGATAATGGATATTGAGATAGAGGATATTGAAATAGAGGATATTAAGATAGAAGATATTGAGATAGAGTCTATATTTCGATAGAGGATATTAAGATAGAGGATATTGAGATAGAGGATATATTTAGATAGAGGATATTGAGATAGTGGATATTAAGATAGAGGATAATGAGATAAAGGATATTGAGATAGAGTCTATATTTACATAGACGATATTCAGATAGAGATTGAGATAGAGGTTATTGAGATAGAGGATATATCAAGATAGAGGATATTTAAATAGAAGATATTG
>NW_018407950.1:851-1420 GCF_002113885.1 Mizuhopecten yessoensis | reverse complement strand
AATAGAAGATATTGAGATAGAGGATATTGAGATAGTGGATATTGAATTAGAAGATATTGAGATAAAGGATATTGAAATAGAAAACATTGAGATAGAAGATATTGAGATAGAGGATATTGAGATAGAGGATATTGAAATAGTGGATATTGAGATAAAGGATATTGAGATAGAGGCTAATGAGATAAAGGATATTGAGATAGAGGATATTGAGATAGAGGANATTGAGATAAAGGATATTGAAATAGAAAATATTGAGAAAGAGGATATTGAGATAAAGGATATTGAGATAGAGTATATTGAGATAGAGGATATTGAGATAGAGGATATTGAGATATAGGATATTGAGATAGAGGATATTGAGATAAAGGATATTGAAATAGAAAATATTGAGAAAGAGGATATTGAGATAAAGGCTATTGAGATAGAGGATATTGAGATAGAGGATATTAAAATAGAAGAAATTAGGATAGAGGTTATTGAAATAGAGGATATTGAGAAAGAGGATATTGAAATAAAGAATATTAGGATAGAGAATATTGAGATAATGGATATTGAGATAGAGGATATTA
>NW_018407950.1:0-660 GCF_002113885.1 Mizuhopecten yessoensis | reverse complement strand
TTAGATAGAGGATATTAAGATAGAGGATATTGAGATAGAGGATATATTTAGATAGAGGATATTGAGATAGAGGATATTGAGATAAAGGATATTGAGATAGAGTCTATATTTACATAGACGATATTAAGATAGAGATTGAGATAGAGGTTATTGAGATAGAGGATATATCAAGATAGAGGATATTTAAATAGAAGATATTGAGATAGAGGATATTAAGATGGAGGATATTGAGATAGAGGATATTGTAATAGTGGATATTGAGATAAAGGATATTGAGATAGAGGATAATGAGATAAAGGATATTGAGATAAAGGATATTGAGATAGAGGATATTGAGATAGAGGATATTGAAATAGTGGATATTAAGATAAAGGATATGGAGATAGAGCATATTTAAATAGAAGACATTGAGATAGAGGATAATGAAATAGAGGATATTGAGATAGAGGATATTGAGATAGAGGATATTGAAATAGTGGATATTGAGATAAAGGATATTGAGATAGAGGATATTGAGATANATAGAGGATATTGAGATAGAGGATATTGAGATAGAGGATATTGAGATAAAGGATATTGAGATAGAGGATAACGAGATAGAGGATATTGAGATAAAGGATATTGAGAAAAAGGATATTGAGATAGAGGATATTGAGATAG
>NW_018407949.1:22405-23189 GCF_002113885.1 Mizuhopecten yessoensis | reverse complement strand
TTAGATGGATGATTTAGTATTTAAATACATTACAGGTTTCGCTTAGTTTTACAAAATGTAAAAAAATCTTTGCCAAAATCCTTTAACCTGCAGCAGTACTTAGCTATATATATATATATAGTCCATCTAAATAAATCTTACATTGGTCCAATTTTAAAATTAAAAATGAGTGATTGATAGCAGGTAAGTGGTTATAGGCCCATCGAGCCCCTTGACATGGTTTTGTAGTAATTTACAATTAATAACATAATGTAGTGTCGTAAAACTTTTATCATATTACATCATGCCAATTTCTCAGTATTCCAAATACTGTCCTAAATCATGGAGACAGTAAGTCTTATAAGTGTTTTTTATGTTATCCAGTCTTGTTTATATTACAGAATCTTACAAATCTAAGGACCATTTTAAAAGAACAGACCTGGCAAGCAGCGATCATGTTTTTCCTTCATGGCGAAACACAAATAATGAAGATAAACTGCTTTGGAAACCCGTATGAGAGATTGCTGAACTTTGCGGAAAGAGACCACCTGTTGGAATATCAGCAATGCTATCCATGGTTAAAAACAACGAACCGAATATCACATTACAATATTAATGCAATGATTCGTAAAAAGTAAGTGTACTTCATGTTGACCTTGTTTTCATTAATCTCCCATTTCGATTAAGGCATTCACTTTATGCTTGTGACTGTCCATCCAAGTTTTGGGAACCTATCTTTTTTTTTTCAAATTAACATGTTTCATCTGATGGTGGGCTATTCAAATCACCCTGCGTCCGAGGTCTG
>NW_018407949.1:21768-22161 GCF_002113885.1 Mizuhopecten yessoensis | reverse complement strand
AATTAACATGTTTCATCTGATGGTGGGCTATTCAAATCACCCTGCATCCGAGGTCCAGCGTCCGTCTGTCGTCCGTCCGTTAAGACGTATAATATTTGATGAACCGCCGCCGTCCCCGCCACACTTCCTTCTCAGATGGTGCCTGGGTCTATCTCACGCTTTAGCACCCTGTACTCAGGGCGATGTTCTGTCCCAACTTCAAAAATTGGCACTAGTCCAAGTGAGAAAACACTGCCAGTTGGTCAAGCATTGGAAATCATACCACCCCCTTCCACTGGGAGTTAGGGTTGGGTAGCTCGCTTCCAACATTCCTGGACTGAAATTCGGAACATGTTTATATTCTTGTGCTAAGGCATCTACATGAGGTTTTTACTTCATTGTGATGCATATTTT
>NW_018407949.1:5063-11788 GCF_002113885.1 Mizuhopecten yessoensis | reverse complement strand
ACAGAGGCATGGTATTTCAATATTTGATAATTCTAACCTTTATTGTCATTTTTACCTGTCCAAATTACCTGAAAATGATAACAAAAAACCGGAATAATATCATCTTCTGAATGGTAAAGTTATCATCAGTAGAATAAAACTGTCCCATTTAGTCACGATGGCATTAATGTCACTCGTATTGAAAGGGTTAAATTAAGAGCTTTTTTTTTCATGGAAATTGAAAAATTTATTTTGAGATTTCAGAGGTGAAGGAAATGTCAATTTCAATATGATAATTTCAATAATCTCGTTTGAATTTAGCTTTACTTTCCAAATTTTTGTTTCAGAGATAAACGTATCCGGGTATTGGAGGGCGAGGTCAAGGAGCTCAAGTCAGACATGAGGAGCACAAAAAAGAAACTACAAAGGCTTGAGGAAAAATTTGAAGAGATGGTGTCCTCATCCCAAAGTAACTTGAGTACCAGCACTAGTAGTGTAGTGAATAGTGTACACGCGAGTGTGAGCGACGCATCAAACCTTCTGGCTTCCGTCAGTCATCTTTCCTGTTCGTCGGAGAAGGAGACGCAGGAAATTGTGAAGCGTTTGACACTCATAGTATTTACGAAGACTGAACTTGTGGATTATTCCAGAACTGGCAAGAAATCTGCCAAGTGCCAGGATTCCATGATGCCTCGTCCAGCCCTTGATTCCAAAAAAATGCTCTTATTAGAAAGAGCTGTGCTGGAGAAATGTCCAGAACTGACCAGGACATCTTTCTTTAGAAAATTTGAAAATTTGCAGAAAATGGAACGGCGGTTTCACAAAAATAAATAAATTAAATAAATCTAGGAGGTAGTCTGCCCTTTCTAACCTATCTATCAACCTTTGTATTTTCTTGTTTTTCTAGTTCTACCAGTTAAGTATGTGTCCTGCCTCAACAAGCTGAGTATTTTGACACTATCCTCCATATGTATGTGTGCTGTAGGTTATTTTGTGTTCTGTTTTGCTGTGGGACCGTGCTTCCAACAGCACTGATACTGTAATACCCAATACTTGTATAGTGTTCATGAACTGTTCTTGAAATGCTCATGAACAGTTCATGAACAGTTCTTAAATTTCAGCTTATAGTTCATGAACTGTTCTTGAAATGCGCATGAACAGTTCATGAACATTTAACATGAACAGTTCATGTACAGTTCATGAACAATAGTTCATGAACAGTTCATGAACTATACTGGTCATGAACTTTTTTTTTCTGCCATTTAATGTTCACGAACTGTTCATGAACTGTTCATGAGCATTTTAAGAACAGTTCATGAACAAATAGTTATGAACAGTTCATGAATTATTCATGAACTGTTCATGAAAATTTCGCAGGGGTAGTTTCTGAGTCAAAGCTTGGAATCAGTTGAGATCCCCACCCCAAAACCATACATAAATTTGCTGGGCATAAAAAATCTAATATAGCTATGCTACAAGGATTGGCCTTGGGGTCTGGCATATTCCCTTGATCTCATTTGGAGAATAGTTTGCCATGATTGCTTAGGTATCCAGGTGAGCGATACAGGCCCTCTGGGCCTCTTGTTATCATATACTTTGCATAACTTATTTTAGCTTTAAAATGAAATCAATTATGTTTAATGTTAATTCATATTAGCATATGAAAACTACATTGAGGGCTATTTCACCGGGGACTTGAACCAAGTAAACCCTATTCAACGCCATCCTAATGTATCACTACGATGAGGTCACCTGTGTTTTACCTGTGTTATGCAAAAATGAATGTCATTTTCGTCAATGGGACCAATTCAAGTATACAGAATGTAAAAATAACTTAAAGTGTACCTTTAATAGAAAATAGAAATATTATAAGACTCTTTCATGCCCAGGGGTGTAGGATAGGGAAATTCCACCCGAGGGGTTTCCATATTTAGTAAAACCCGAGTGTTTTGCCACACGTGATTGGTAATAACCTTGTGAAATATTTCAATATTTATTAAATGAAGCATTGTAAAAATAGTCTGCTTTGATTTTTTCCTCCCTTGGAGTAGATTTGAAGAGGATGTGTTGATTATCCACGCTTCTAGTATAAACATATTTTTATATAATCCCTTATCGGTCAAATCTTTGTTATGACAATGCAGTAGGGCTTCGTAATTCACGCCACGTGTTGGCGAGTGTGAACAAAAACAACAACACAGTCCTGTCGATCGCGACTGCAAATCATTTCAATTATATTTCATTAGAGCTATTGTTAACGGGTAATCACAGATATAGTGTTAGCTAATTACTGCATTGTAATCTGTATTGACTGTGGTGTTGAGAAGTGTCAATTATTTACGCTGCCCTGGTTTGAAGTGATGATACCCAAGCCGCCATTATGAGCCCTTTTCACTGATCATAATTATGATCAATAAAAGGTATCTAGTTATGTCTTTCGCCAGGAGATATGCACCAGCGGTTACTAAACATCGAATTTCTTATCAATTGATATGTTTTTGTAAGCATGTAAATGTTTTATGTAAAATATTGCTAAAACGAATTGATGTATGCCGATATGCGCACACGTGTGTGTCATGTGTGATCAGATATTTCATAGGAAACAAACAACAAAATAAACATTTTACACAATTTCTTCTTAGTTTTACATCTTTGTACCTGTGAACAATACTTATGAACTCACTTATAATAAACAAATTACAAAAATCCTAAGAATCCCAAGTAGTTGTCTTTCATTTTCAGAGATCGATTTTCGGAACTTGAGCATTGTTTTGTTTTTTTTAAAATGGTGCAAAAATATTTGAGTATAACCTTTTTTGAGGGTTTTCAGCCTCAAAAAGTACCTGCGCAAATTACATAGGTGCGCAAATTACATGGGTTTTTACGATACATGTATATACCTGTGTACGGGTATGACATTTAAGGGATGTCAGCAGGTGGGGAATGGGGTAACTGAAGTTTGTAGATTGCAATTGGTGTAGATTATGTGTCTTCCAGTTTTCAATTTATTAACAATGTCCGAAGGCAAGATAACGGGGAAATATATATATTACGTCTTTGGTATAAGGATCAATTTCAAGAAAAATATAAATAAATGAAATGTGTAAGTACTGTCACAGAGTCACATTATATGCAAACCACAATCAGTACAACTGCATCACTGGACAAATTAGTTTTGTTCATTGTTATTTATATCAGCGTGTTGGGAAAATTCGAAAAGACTTCGTTTTGCCGTCGTAATGATCAGTATGCCTCAGAACTAAGAATTCTCTTGCAGCCCAGGACTACCCATGGACATGCATGGTACTAGAAAGTAAAGGCTACAGTATACATGATGTAACAGTTACGTCTGCCCTATTAGAGCGCAGCTATCCTTTGTTCTTGTTCAAACCAATATGTGTAGATATATCTGATAAACCCAACCTACTCATGATGTACAACCTATTCAGACCCAGAACATCACCATCCAAATTAAGACCCATTAAGCTATTACGCCTCTTATTGTTACTTGTTATTGTGCGATCTAATAATGTAGAAACAAACCCAGGCCCCATTAATGATAGCACCAAATATATGTGTGGCACATGCGACAACACAGTGACCTGGGAACACCGAGGCCTTGTGTGCGAGTCATGTGATCAATGGTACCATACAAGCTGCCAAAATATACATAGTAATACTTACCAGGACCTCAATGATAGCATGCATGGTGAGATGGTATTGTATTATTTGTGACCAACCAAATTACAGCTCAATAGCTTATGATCTACATGGCATCAGCACATCAAATCGTTATGATACACTCAATACCATCATGGGTCCCACAGACGGTAGCTTCAAAATAAGCAATGCCATGCCAAATAGACCCCTTCACGCCTCGACTCCTGTACGACGGAGAAACAACATGGCCAAACCAAAAAATGTAAAGCCCCTGCGAGTACTAAATGTAAAATTCCAGTCAGTGACAAAATAAGCAGCATCTCTTCCTAAACCTACTCAAAAGTACCAAGCCTGATGTAATATTCAGAACAGAAACATGGCTTGATCCATCAATAAAAGACTCAGAATTTATACCAGATAACTTTAAAGTATTTCAGAAAGATTGAATGACAAATGTGGATAAGAATAAGAATGATATATTATGCTTAGCAGAATGAAAAGCAAAAAATGTATGTATGGAAATTTATGTAGGTGTGTGTACATTTATATTCATCTATATATATATACCTATAAGTCCATCTGAACAAGTTTCACTCATTTTAATAGTACTGAAGTATCACTCTGTGAGATTGAAGCATTGGAGATTGAGTTAGAAGGCATGGGAGCATCAGTTTAACGTTTTGATTTCTTGAATATTATTATGGATTAACAGCTGTATGTGCACATACTATTCCAATATAAAAATGGTGTAATTGTTTAAAGTGATGCCATGATAAAAGGGAGATAATTACGTAGTAAAAGAATCTCATTTTAAAATACACTTTAAACCATATATCCAGATGTATATGCTTATTGTGTGCAGGGGTGTATGTGTGTTTATATATATACACATATATACTTCACAGTCCTTTAAAAAGATGTACATAATATGCAGGTATAGTTTAATAGGGAAATGATTGTTAAATGTATTTAAGATAAATAACTAATTTGTTGTAATTTGTCAATTATATATATATATACATACAATATACTCTATATACATAAATGTACTCCTGTAAGCAATGAGTCAATGAGAAAAATCATATCACAATGGAACTGTTTTGTAGGCTGAACAATAAAGGGGAGATAACCCTTGCATGATTTAAGAGAGGTGTGTATGCATGCATGTGTGGACAGGTATGAGTGGACTTACATTTATATACATATGTGTATATGTAGATGTTTGTGTATGTATGTGGGTATATATGATATGTACATTTGGTACATGTATGCATCTGAGTGTATGTATAGTTGTGTTTATTCTTACCATAATAACACATTCAGTGAAGCTACATGTTATTTACTGTGTAGGGCATGAGCGTTTCAACATAATCATATGCATATTAGAGGCATATGATCCTATATAATATGTTACCCAGCTATGCAGAATTATCAGATGCTTTCCAGCTTGTTCAACTAGTATGTCCTTTTCTGATAGACACAGAGTTTTATAGCATTTGGTATATTGGGATGCGCATGGGTGTATATAAAGTATTATAATAAATATATATTTATAGTGGATGTGTGTTGCATAATCGGTTGTTTTTTGTACTGAATGTGAATACTGGTGAGTAGCACATGTATACACATAGATTACATGTTTACTTGTAGGTCCGTATCACGTTGTATGTGTAAGTGATGCAGATGCACATGTGTATACGAGTTGTACATGTATATTGGTGTGTGTGTCACATGTGGACATGTATTTAGATAATTGTTTGATGCATGGGTATGTATGTCATTGTATGTAAATAGGTGTGAGACACATGTTTACAGTTGGAGCATACATGCGTTTACGAGTTATGTATAGGTGTGATATATGTTAATATATCATGTGTCTCACGTATATATGTTGCACATATGTTTGAGTACTACATTTCTATGAATATGTGTGTCACATGTGTCCATGAGTGCATTATGAAGGAGATGGCCAAAATGGCAAACAAAGGGCATAGTATACATGTTTCATGTCTGACCTTCTGCCAACACACTATGTTGTTTTTTTTTAATTTATGTGTCGATCATCTTTGTTGTATGTTCATGTCCACTTTGTCTACTTCTTAGTCTTATCAACATGATCAGTTATAACTTATGACATGTACTTAATATGTCAACTAATAGTTACTATGGAAGGTATTGAATAATTTCTGCAAATTGTCAAGGCATGGGGGATAAGGCTAAACGAAAAGATGTTTTTCCTTATTTAAAAAATAAACAGTACAATATATTTTGTTTGCAAGATACACATTTTACTTTAGATATGGAAAATATAATAAGAGCAGAATGGGGTTTCAAATGCTATTTCAGTTCATATAGAGCAAATTCTAGGGGAGTAGCAATACTTTTTAATAACAATTTTGATGTAAAAATTCTGAGGGAAAAGAAAGCCTTAAGAGGTAACTTTTTATGTTTAGAACTAGAAATAGAGGGAAATAAGGTAACCTTACTGACAGTTTATGGACCAAATACTGATACTCCAAGTTTTTAGGTCACCAGAGACAAAGTCTCAAGTGACCTATTGCGATCGCCTTTTGTCCGTCGTCGTCCGTCGTCCGTCGTCCGTCGGGACCTTCCATGGACAAAGGTCAACAAAAATAGTTGCCGGTTTAGTCCTAAGGCCCCAGGGGCCTGAGGGGCGGGGCCAAAAAGGGTCAAATTGACAAAAATTTCAAAAATCTTCTTCTCCAAAACCCCTGAACCAATTTCAGTGAAATTTTGCAGGGACCTTCCATGGACAAAGGTCAACAAAAATTGTTGACGGTTTAGTCCTAAGCCTCCAGGGGCCTGAGGGGCGGGGCCAAAAAGGGTCAAATTGACTAAAATTTCAAAAATCTTCTCCAAAACCCCTGAACCAATTTCAATGAAATTTTGCAGGGACCTTCCATGGACAAAGGTCAACAAAAATAGTGGCCGGTTTAGTCCCAAGCCCCCAGGGGCCTGAGGGGCGGGGCCAAAAAGGGTTAAATTGACTAAAATTTCAAAAATCTTCTTCTCCAAAACCCCTGAACCAATTTCAATGAAATTTTGCAGGGACCTTCCATGGACAA
>NW_018407949.1:3185-4460 GCF_002113885.1 Mizuhopecten yessoensis | reverse complement strand
TTTATTATGGTTTATAATGGCAAATGATACTTTGAAAATTACATGTTAATAACTTGATTTGAATTATAACCTTGAATTGACAGTTTGATACTTTGAAAATTTTGAGCCAGCCCTACCCCCAAGGGCTGTAGGGTGGGGCTCAAAGGAGTCAGTGTGCTAAAATTTCTTCATTTTCCTTGTTAAGAATCGGAGATGCTAGTTTCAAATCCTTTTTAGTCTGAAATCTGTATGCTAGATATTGAGTTGAGGTGGTTTTATTGTTTTTTGTCACTTTGAATAATATTTCTGTTCATGTAAAAAACAAAATCAACTCTCTGTATAAATATATCAGGTGACCGTTAAGGCCCATGGGCCTCTTGTTATGACAAGGTATCTGACACACTTAGTGAGTTTCACAACACCCAGTTATATAATATGATATATAGGGGTTTTAATTTGATACTTAATGCTGACATTGGCTATATGATGATAGTTATAAGCAAATAAATAATCAGAAGGCTAGGGAAAAGGTAAAAGAAATTATTGATGAGTTAAATTTAACTGATGTATAAAGAGAATACCAACCCCACAAACGCAGATACACATGGAGAAGAGCAAACCTTAGAAAGCATGCACGTTTAGATTTTTTTCTTACTTCTGAAAAATTGTTAACAAGTATAATCAACTCTGATATTGAGCCAGGCTACAGATCTGACCACTCAATACCAGTTATCTCATTGAAATTTAATGAGTTCAGTAAAGGAAAAGGATTAAGGAAATTCATTAATTCATCACTTTATGATGTAGAATATATTAACTTAATAAATAAACTTATTTGTGATATTAAAAAACAAAATTCAGTTCCAATATACAATTTTGATAATTTAGAGTCTGTTCCAGATGAAGTTATACAGTTTCAAGTTAATGACCAACTTTTGTTGGAAACCTTATTAACGGAAATCAGAGGCAAAACAATTTCGTACCATGTATTATGGTTATATTAATGGACAATTATCTGTAACTCAAAGACAAGGAATAATTACATGTTTACCCAAGGGAGAAAAACCAAAACAATTTCTTAAAAACTGGAGATCCATTTCTCTTCTTAATGTTGTTTATAAAATTGAATCAGGTTCGATTGCAAATAGAATAAAAAAGGTTTTGAATAAATATCAGGCCGCTATATTGCGGAAAATTCCAAGACTTATTTATGATGTTATGCAATTTGCAGAGGAAAATAATTTAGCAGGTTTGTTATTAATTATCGATTTCGAAAAAGCCTTCGATTCAGTTTCT
>NW_018407949.1:0-659 GCF_002113885.1 Mizuhopecten yessoensis | reverse complement strand
TGTAGACTCAGGTGACCGTTTAGGCCCATGGGCCTCTTGTTATGACAATGTATCTGACACACTAAGTGAGTTTCACAACACCCAGTTATATAATATGATGTATAGGGATTTTAATTTGATACTTAATGCTGACATTGGCTATATGATGATAGTTATAAACAACTAAATAATCAGAAGGCTAGGGAAAAGGTAAAAGAAATTATTGATGAGTTAAATTTAACTGATGTATACAGAGAATACCAACCCCACAAACGCAGATACACATGGAGAAGAGCAAACCTTAGAAAGCATGCACGTTTAGATTTTTTTCTTACTTCTAAAAAATTGTTAACAAGTATAATCAACTCTGATATTGAGCCAGGCTACAGATCTGACCACTCAATACCAATTATCTCATTGAAATTTAATGAGTTCAGTAAAGGAAAAGGATTAAGGAAATTCATTAATTCATTACTTTATGATGTAGAATATATTAACTTAATAAATAAACTTATTTGTGATATTAAAAAACAATATTTAGTTCCAATATACAATTTTGATAATTTAGAGTCTGTTCCAGATGAAGTTATACAGTTTCAAGTTAATGACCAACTTTTGTTGGAAACCTTATTAATGGAAATCAGAGGCAAAACAATTTCGTACCATGTATTATGGTTATA
>NW_018407948.1:1882-3550 GCF_002113885.1 Mizuhopecten yessoensis | reverse complement strand
TCATACAAATGTACCAAACTGATGAATCTGATTCCGAACAATTCACCATTGCTTTTAATAACGTCATTGCGACTAATCGTTCATTGGCATAGATCACTAGTGTTCCTAGTTTGGCTAATGAAATGCATACATTGTAACAAATGAAAGCGGTCATACACTTCTACAACACAGTGTTCTGATGCATCGTTTTTTAGTGTTTCAACACGTAGTTATGGGATAAAACATTAAATCATATCGTTGTCATACAAGGCATAATTTATGAGCGTTTGTGTGTGTTTAGTAAAAACATAAAACGCAATGCACAAAACATTGGCGTACGACCACGACGAGACTCGAACTGGCAATCTTCCGATTCGAAGTCGGACGCTTTTTTTCTTTTTTTTTCTTTTAAAAATGAACTTTTATTAGTCCCAGCAAATAGGACCTCCGGGGTTGGGGCCCCGTCGGCTCCTCACTGTTCACATTAAACACATATTTAAACACTCAAAAATAACAGAAGTACATTTCTACATGAAATAAGCATGGTAATAAAAGGTATGTCAACACTCATTTACAAATGAGTTGAAAAAAGACAACTTCATCATAATGATAATGCATAAGATAGGTTATTTTCAGTGCCTGATGATAAATCTACAGCCTTCAATAATTTATTGTCAGCAACAAAATATTTCTTGAATAGAACACATTTCTTCTTCATGAGGTAGTAGTGTTTGATATAATCAAAATATTTACAAAATGTAAACATAAAAAAGTTCTTTATATTCACTTTAGTCATTTTGTTTACCACCAGATTACGCCTTTTAAGAACGCAAAAACGCACTACTCCTAAAAAGAAGTTGATGAAAAAGGCATTCGTATGTTTAATCTTCCTGGTATAGCCGAGAAGTATAAGATTTCCGAGAGAAAAATCAGACAGGTAACTCTGATCAGCATCTGAAAAAAGTTTCTTTGTTAACGTATTGATATAAGCCAAAAAATCAGAAAGTTCTGAACAATCTACAAACAAATGCAGTTAAGTTCCCGTCTCAGAATCGCACAACAAACATGTATCGCTATCTACTTTGCCAATTTTCTTTCACTTCTCCATCGTAAATATGGAGGTATGTGCAATACGATAATGAACATCAAATATATCAGAAGGTAGAAATGGCATATACATAATTGAAAAAACCTGTGGAAGATAAACATTTTGAAAAATCTCTGACCAATATTCCGATGATTTGGGACTTTTGAAGCAGTAGCGAATGAAACAAGCGTAAATATCCCGAGTAGTCCTGGGATGTAACTGTACAGTAGTCCCATTAACATCTACATAAGTAACATATGGCCTGGACTCTGTTCTGATATTTGTATGTACATTAGTTAAAATCACTTTCTTATAATCTGCTGGAATGCATCCCATAACAGTATTAAAATCAGATAAAACCACATTTTTAGAAATATCACAATTGGTTTCTTTAACAACATCCGCTACAGCATTTGGAGAAAGAAACTTGGACACAACTTCTAGTGTCAGATGTTTAATTTAAGTTATACCCGCCTTTACGAAAGACTCAATAAAAATAGGCTTGTCATTGTTCAAAAAGCTGGAGTTAAAAAACAAAGGCTGTTCATAAATAAAAAATGTGTCTATATTATAACAAACTTCATTCACTGCCTGGAAGGCAA
>NW_018407948.1:0-659 GCF_002113885.1 Mizuhopecten yessoensis | reverse complement strand
TACTTTGTACAATACGAGGAAAAATATATCCTAACTCATCAAAAAGTGACAATAAAATTCAACGGTCAGTTCATCCAGGCCAGGAGTTTTACCTTTAGACATAGTAGACAATGCATTTTTTATTTCATCAATAGTCACAGCGGAGTCACATTTAACTCTGTCCTCATCTGTAACCTTTTTGTCAATAACGGATAAAAGATTATCAATATCCTCATCATCTGTCTCAATACAATTATACAATTTATTATAAAAACTGAACATTTCGCTAGACATCTTATCAAACGTAGTTAATACATTTCCATCTATATCACGTAAACATTTTATAGTGTTGCAATTTTGTCTATATTTCTCCAGTTTTAAAAAATAACTGGTATTTTTATCACCATCTACAGCCCATTTGGCTTTTGATCTTAAAACAGTCCCATTACATTTTTCTTTTTCAAACTTTTCTAAACTTTGTCGCAGTTCTTCATATTTAATGCAATCAAACGGTTTACCATTAGCTATATCACCAGAAAAGCTTTGTAGCTTGTTCTGTATCTTATAAAACTCAGACATCCGGTTTTTACTACGATCCTTACCATACACCTGGGAATATTTCTTTATTTTGTATGTCAAATTATCCCACCAAACCTTCGGTTCATCCATATATAAATTAC
>NW_018407947.1:53278-56229 GCF_002113885.1 Mizuhopecten yessoensis | reverse complement strand
TGATGCAGTGTGTATACACTCTCTATCTATAACAGGGGAGGGGACCTGTTACACTGTATACACTCTGGTATGGTTATACAGTGGGGATTTCAACCAAGTAATAAACTTTTTGTGACCCCACTCCTTAGCCCGGGGGTCAGCCCCACCATTTGTACAATTTTGTATCCCTGCCTTCCATGAATGCTATTGATCAAATATGATTGATATCCAGTGCATAGTTCTACAGAAGAAGTTATTTGTAGCAATATATAATCAAATTGCCCCCTGTTGGCTCGCCCCGCCCCTCAGCCCCCTGGGGGATCAGCCCCACCATTTGTACAATTTTGTATCCCTAACTCCAATGATTGCTTTTGATCAATTATGATTGATATCCAGTGCATAGTTCTACAGAAGAAGTTATTTGTAGCAATATATAATCAAATTGCCCCCTGTTGGCTCGCCCCGCCCCTCAGCCCCCTGGGGGATCAGCCCCACCATTTGTACAATTTTGTATCCCTAACTCCCATGATTGCTTTTGATCAATTATGATTGATATCCAGTGCATAGTTCTACAGCCCCCTGGGGGGTCAGCCCCACCATTTGTACAATTTTGAATCCCAACCACTTAGAATGCTTCCAGTCAAATATGGTTGATAACCATCACTTAGTTCCAGAGAAGAAGGATGAACGAACAACCCTATACCATAACACTCCCGTCAAATTTGATGGGCGTATAAAAAGATATACCTATGTGTGTATCTATGTTCTGTGTTGTGTCCAGTGTTGTGTTGGCTGTTCTGTGTTGTGTTAGCTGTTCTGTATTGTGTTGGCTGTTCTGTGTTGTGTCTTGTGTTGTGTTGGCTGTTCTGTGTTGTGTCCAGTGTTGTGTTGGCTGTTCTGTGTTGTGTCTAGTGTTGTGTTGGCTGTTCTGTCTTGTGTCCAGTGTGGTGTTGGCTGTTCTGTGTTGTGTTAGCTGTTGTGTGTTGTGTCCAGTATTGTGTCAGCTGTTTTGTGTTGTGTCTAGTGTTGTGTTTGCTGATCTGTGTTGTGTTAGCTGTTCTGTGTTGTGTCTAGTATTGTGTTAGCTGTTTTGTGTTGTGTCTAGTGTTGTGTTGGCTGATCTGTGTTGTGTTAGCTGTTCTGTGTTGTGTCTAGTGTTGTGTTGGCTGATCTGTGTTGTGTTAAATGTTCTGTGTTGTGTCTAGTGTTGTGTTGGCTGTTTTGTGTTGTGTCTAGTGTTGTGTTGGCTGTTTTGTGTTGTGTCTAGTGTTGTGTAAGCTGTTCTGTGTTGTGTCTAGTGTCATGTTGGCTGAGTGTTGTGTTGGCTGTTCTGTGTTGTGTTAGCTGTTCTGTGTTGTGTCTAGTGTTGTGTTGGCTGTTCTGTGTTGAGTCCAGTGTTGTGCTGGCTGTTCTGTGTTGTGGTTGTGTTGGCTGTTTGTGTCTAGTGTTGTGTTGGCTGTTCTGTGTTGAGTCCAGTGTTGTGCTGGCTGTTCTGGGTTGTGTTGGCTGTTTTGTGTTGTGTCCAGTGTTGTGTTGGCTGTCCAGGATTGTGTTGGCTGTTCTGTGTTGTGTCTTGTGTTGTGTTGGCTGTTATGTGTTGTGTCCAGTGTTGTGTTGGCTGTCCAGTATTGTGTTAGCTGTTCTGTGTTGTGTCCAGTGTTGTGTTGGCTGCTCTGTGTTGTGTCCAGTATTGTGTTGGCTGTTCTGTGTTGTGTTGGCTGTTCTGTGTTGTGTCCAGTATTGTGTTGGCTGTTCTGTGTTGTGTTGGCTGTTATGTGTTGTGTCCAGTGTTGTGTTGGCTGTTTTGTGTTGTGTCCAGTGTTGTGTTGGCTGTTCTGTGTTGTGTCTAGTGGTGGCTGTTCTGTGTTGTGTCTAGTGTTGTGTTGGCTGTTATGTATTGTGTCTAGTGTTGTGTTGGCTGTTCTGGGTTGTGTCTAGTGTTGTGTTGGCTGTTCTGTGTTGTGTTGGGTGTTCTGTGTTGTGTCTAGTGTTGTGTTGGCTGTTATGTGTTGTGTCTAGTGTTGGGTTAGCTGTTCTGTGTTGTGTCTAGTGTTGTGTTTGCTGTTCTGTGTTGTGTCCAGTGTTGTGCTGGCTGTTCTGTGTTGTGTTGGCTGTTATGTGTTGTGTCTAGTGTTGTGTTGGCTGTTATGTATTGTGTCTAGTGTTGTGTTGGCTGTTCTGTGTTGTGTCTAGTGTTGTGTTGGCTGTTCTGTGTTGTGTTGGCTGTTATGTGTTGTGTTCAATGTTGTGTTGGCTGTTCTGTGTTGTGTCCAGTGTTGTGTTGGCTGACTCAGCTGTGATGTGTAGACAACTGATTCAGCTGTGAAGTGTAGACAACTGACTTACTTGTGATGTGTAGACAATTGACTCACCTGTGAAGTGTATACAATTGACTCACCTGTGAAGTGTAGACAACTGATACAGCTGTGAAGTGCAGACAACTGATTCAGCTGTGAAGTGTAGACAATTGACTCACCTGTGAAGTGTAGACAATTGACTCACCTGTGAAGTGTAGACAATTTACTCACCTGTGAAGTGTAGACAACTGATTCAGCTGTGATGTGTAGACAACTGACTCAGTGTTAATACACTCTACGTTACATTAGTTTAACCAGCACAGCTGTTATTACCTACCCTTATGAATACCTCCACATGCTTAGTGACGGTTGTGTGTAGATCTGCAGGGTTGTTTGTGGCATATGTAGAGGCCAGGTCATGGTAGGACTGACATAGTGGCTGTCAATATAAAGTAAAAGTTGTCTTTAATTAAATACTGACACAGTGGCTGTCAATACAAAGTTATAGGTGTCTTTAATTAAATACTGACACAGTGGCTGTCAATATAAAGTAAAAGTTGTCTTGAATTAAATACTGACATAGTGGCTGTCAATATAAAGTGAAAGTTGTCTTTATACAGGCACTGACACAGTGGCTGTCAATATAAAGTTATAGTTGTCTTTATACAGGCACTG
>NW_018407947.1:37500-40910 GCF_002113885.1 Mizuhopecten yessoensis | reverse complement strand
TAATTTTCCCTTTGGGGCCCCGCCCTGGCCCCAGGGGTTGGGGTAGGAATCCCAATTTTACAATTTTGAAGCCTCATCTACCAAGGATGATTCTGACCAAGTTTGAAAAAAATCCATCCACTGGTTCTTGAGAAGAAGTTGAAAATGTAAAAGTTTACGCACGACGCACGACGGACGACGGACGACGGACGACGACGGACGAAAAGCGATTGGAATAGGTCACTTGAGCAAAGCTCAGGTGACCTAAAAAGGTGAAACTTTTAATTAATCGGATTTAAGCACAAGAAAGATAATTTTAAAATTATTTTTGTCAGCAAATGTGATTGGTAAATGATAACAGAGATTCTAAATTTCATTTATGACATAAGACGCTGTACATTTACACGGAGATTCTCAGGTAAAAAGGTCAGGTATTTCATCAAGAATTGCATGTGATTTGGCTACAGATTTCAAGTCGTCATTCAATATATTTACTGTCACAGTCAGCATATATATATATATATTAGCTACGGTGTAGTTTATGATTAAATCATCGATATAAAGTTTGAAGAAATCAATCGGCTCAAAACGTATTAATGTCAATGTTCAAATCGGCCTCACCTGCAGACATCATGTGCGCCTCGGTCCACTGATATTTTCCTGTTTGCGTAGGGCACAAAATTAAAGCCGTTCATTGGAAAGTTACATATTATGTTACACCGAAGTATTTCCACATCAACCGTGTCAAACCCTTCAAAACCTTTATTATCATCGTAGGTGACGCTGGAGAATAATAAATGTTTACGTTACACATGTGTGGTTAAATTCCAGAAGTCAGGTAATACTAAAAACCGAACCGAACCGAAACACGGAAAAATATACAGTAAACCAAACCGAAGCAATTTAGCGCGGTTTTCAGTGCACCGCGGTGTATCGTTACAGCCCTAATAAATAGTGCCTGGTTGTAGTCTTACAATCTAATACATAAATAGTGCCTGGTTGTAGTCTTACAATCCCATACATATATAGTGCCTGGTCGTAATTTTTGAGGGCATTCTATAATTACAATCTTGTACATATATAGTGCTCGGTTGTAGTTTTTGAGGGCATTCTATACATACAATCTCATACATATATAGTGCTCGGTCGTATTTTTTGAGGGCATTCTATACTTACAATCTCATACATACATGGTGCCTGGTCGTAGTTTTTGAGGACATTCTATACTAACAATCTCATACATATATAGTGCCCGGTCATAGTTTTTGAGGGCATTCTATACTTACAATCTCATACATATATAGTGCCTGGTTGTAGTTTTTGAGGGCATTCTATACTTACAATCTCATACATACATGGTGCCTGGTTGTAGTTTTATAGGACATTCTATACTTACAATCTCATACATACATGGTGCCTGGTTGTAGTTTTTGAGGGCATTCTATACTTACAATATCATACAGTACATACATAGTTCCTGGTCATTTTGCGGGCATTCTATACTAACAATCTCATACATATATAGTGCCCTGTCATAGTTTTTGAGGGCATTCTATAATTACAATTTGATACATCTATAGTGCCCAGTCGCAATTTTTGAGGGCATTCTATACTTACCATCTCATACATGTATAGTGCCCAGTCGTAGTTTTTAAGGGATATTTATAATTACAATCTCATAAATGTATAGTGCCTGGTCGTAGATTTTTGAGGGCATTCTATACTTACAATATCATACATTCATAGTGCCTGGTCGTAGTTTTTGAGGGCATTCTATACTAACAATCTCATACATACATAGTCCCTGGTCGTAGTTTTTGAGGGCATTCTATACAAACAATCACATACATACATAGTACCCTGTCATAGTTTTTGAGGGCATTCTATACTTACAATATCATAGAGTACATACATAGTCCCCGGTCATAGTTTTTGAGGGCATTCTATACTTACAATCTCATACATACATGGTGCCTGGTCGTAGTTTTTGAGGGCATTCTATACTTACAATATCATAGAGTACATACATAGTCCCTGGTCATAATTTTTGAGGGCATTCTATACTAACAATCTCATAATTACATAGTAACTTGTCATAGTTTTTGAGGGCATTCTATACTTACAATCTCATACATACATGGTGCCTGGTTGTAGTTTTTGAGGGCATTCTTTACTTACAATCTCATACATACATAGTGCCTGGCTGTAGTTTATGAGGGCATTCTATACTAACAATCTCATACAGTACATACATAGTGCTCGGTCATAGTTTTTGAGGGCATTCTATACTTACAATCTCATACATACAATTTATATCGTGCCCGATCGTAGTTTTTGAGGGCATTCTATACTTACAATCTCATACATATATAGTGCTCGGTCATAGTTTTTGAGGGCAGTGTAGATCATCCCTCCGTAGTAGTAGTAAAGTAGGAAATCCTTCGCATCATAATGTCCTCCCTGTCAAAAATATCTTGTATAAATTATTCAATAAATACATCACATTAATAAAAAAGTCCTAATACTGACATGATCAGGAGTTAGTCTGATGTGTCCTAATATTGGCATGATCAGGAGTAAGACTGATGTGTCTTAATCTTGACACGATCAGGAGTTAGTCTGATGTGTCCTAATATTGACATGATCAGGAGTTAGTCTGATGTGTCCTCATACAGACATGATCAGGAGTTAGTCTGATGTATCCTTATATTGACATCATCAGGAGTTAGTCTGATGTGACCTAATACTGACATCATCAGGAGTTAGTCTGATGTTTCCTAAAACTGACATGATCAGGAGTAAGACTGATGTGTCCTAATACTGACATGATCAGGAGTTATTCTGATGTGACCTAATACTGACATGATCAGGAGTTAGTCTGATGTGACCTAATACTGACATGATCAGACTAACTCCTGATCATGTCAGTATAAGGAAACATCAGACTAACTCCTGATCATGTCTGTATGAGGACACATCAGACTAACTCCTGATCTTGTCGGGATTAGAACAGATCAGACTAACTCCTGATCATGTTAGTATTAGGTCACATCAGACTAATACTGACATGATCAGGAGTTCGTCTTATGTGACCTAATACTGACATGATCAGTAGTTAGTCTGATCATGTCATAATACTGACATGATCAGGAGTTCGTCTTATGTGACCTAATACTGACATGATCAGGAGCTAGTCTGATCATGTCATAATACTGACATGAACAGGAGTTAGTCTGATGTGTCCTAATACTGACATGATCAGGAGTTCGTCTGATGTGACCTAATACTGACATGATCAGGAGTTAGTCTGATCATGTCATAATACTGACATGAACAGGAGTTAGTCTGATGTGACCTAATATTGACATGATCAGGAGTTAGTCTGATGTGTCCTAATATTGACATGATCAGGAGTTAGTCTGATGTGTCCT
>NW_018407947.1:34866-35058 GCF_002113885.1 Mizuhopecten yessoensis | reverse complement strand
CCTAATATTGACATGATCAGGAGTTATTCTGATGTGTCCAAATACTGACATGAACAGGAGTTAGTCTGATGTGACCTAATACTGACTTGATCAGGAGTTAGTCTGATGTGACCTAATATTGACATGATCAGGAGTTAGTCTGATGTGTCCTAATACTGACATGATCAGGAGTAAGACTGATGTGACCTAATA
>NW_018407947.1:20308-34687 GCF_002113885.1 Mizuhopecten yessoensis | reverse complement strand
ATGTATCCTAATATTGACATGATCAGGAGTTAGTCTGATGTGTCCTCATACAGACATGATCAGGAGTTAGTCTGATGTGTCCTAATATTGACATGATCAGGAGTTAGTCTGATGTGACCTAATATTGACATGATCAGAAGTTAGTCTGATGTGACCTAATACTGACATGATCAGGAGTTAGTCTGATGTGTCCTAATACTGACTTGATCAAGAGTTAGTCTGATGTGACCTAATACTGACATGATCAGGAGTTCGTCTGATCTGACCTAATACTGACATGATCAGGAGTTAGTCTGATGTGTCCTAATACTGACTTGATCAAGAGTTAGTCTGATGTGACCTAATACTGACATGATCAGGAGTTAGTCTGATGTGTCCTAATACTGACATCAGCTAGTCTGATATGGCCTTACACCAACCTCTTTACTGATGTCTGTGATGTCTACATCAAGGAACTGCAGAGCTGGTCTCATATTCTTAGACAGCAGACAAAGCTACAACAAAAACACAGATTAAAATGTTTTATATTAGTCCCACATTACGCAGATGCTTTGTGTGACTTTATACACTAATCGTGGTAATAAGCCTTCCTATGAAGTTTGAAGTTAATCTTTTGAAAAAAAAATGTTCTATTGAATAAATTCAATTCTGTAAATTACGGTCCAATTATTATCATAATGGTTATCAAACTTGTCCAAGATAATATGGTAATGAACCTTCCCATGAGGTTTGAAGATAATCCATTGGAAACTAATTGAGGTACCGAGCGAACACTGTTAAGGCAAATAATTAAGGGCCATAACTCCATACATCACGGTTAGATAATTGTGGTTATAGAACTTGTCCGAGCTTTCATGGTCATAAACCTTCCTATGAAGTTCAAAACTAATCTGTTGAAAACATTTTGGCAATTGAAAAAAGAGCCATAACTCAGTAAATAAAGGTATGATGTACTTACCTGACACAGGTCGGCATGTATGGAGGTAAGCTGAGACTCAAACAACTGGATTTTACTGATGGACTTAGTCAGAATGCTTATCCCTCTCATCGGCTGTTTTTGCTCAACCAGGTTTACTGTCAGCTTATGGCACAGATCTGAATCTGAAATGTAATCAAACAGTTCTTAACTATGGACTTTTGTGAAGTTGACGATGCAGTTATATGGACCTGAAAAAGCAATATTAACCAAGAGGAAGTCAAGGTCATTTCAGGTCCATACAACACATATTTACCAAAATAAAAGTATTCAAAAAATAATAATACATATAAATAGTATCATACTATATTAATATAGCACCCTATATAATTTGCAAAACTACTTTAAAAAGTTTCAATAGTGTTTTTCTTCAAAATGGCGCCATATTGGATTTTTGATGGACCCGAAAATAACAACACTTTGTCAGGACCATGAGTCCTTCATTCCTACAAGGTTTCAGTTAAATCGGCCCAATAGAACTTGACATTAAGTTTGAAATAATTTTTTTCAAAATGGTGGCACTGGCGGCCATATTGGATTTCTGATAGACCAGAAAAATAACAAAACTTTGTCAGGATCATGAGTTGTTTATTCCTACAAGGTTTCAGTTAAATCGGCCCATCAGAACGTGACTTAAAGTTTGAAATAAAAAAAAAATCCAAAATGACAGCATTGGCGGCCATAGGGGTTTTCTTGAGCGACCGGAAAAATAACAACACTTAGTCAAGGAGAAATCCCTTCGACAGTGTTTCAGCTTAAGTTGAAAATGTAAAATGTACAGGGATGACGCACGACACCGGACGAAGACGGATAGCAATAGGTCACTTGAGCTAAAGCTCAAGTGACCTAAAAAGGCATATACATTTTTTTTTATATCTTTCTTGAATTAGGCCATTTTATCACGCTATTATTATATCTCGTAACTACGTGACCTGCTGGACACAACACAAGGATATTTTAGACGTTTGGCCATCATCTGTAAACTAACACAAAAATTACCGGAAGTTCTACTACCTTGGTAGTAGAAGGTAAGCAGATCATTTTCAATGTGTAGCGGGACTGGACTGGGTCGATTGTTGGCGACCAGGTAGCTCAGTTGGTAGAGTGGCCGTCGAGAATTCGGAGGGTCTCGGGCCAAAGACACAGATGCTTTCACTGGCTGGTCCAACACCAAACAAGCTTTTACTTTACTTCAAAACTTTACACAATATATCATGTACCCATGGTGAGCCCCAGACAGCAGGGTTAGATATTATATGGATGGGACATTGGGATCTTTTATGAATAGAACTAGTAAAATGTGTTCACTCACACACTTGTCATAGTAAACTAATCCTCCATACCCACATAAGCAGTGAGGTGTTCCCCGTATTAGACCCTTATTTAGATATTTAGAGACTGAGGTGACCCGACACAGGTGTTCAAGGTAATTTGTGCATTATTATATTATTGCAGGCATGCAAGATAAAACTGGAATATTATTTATTCATCACTAAAAATATCCGAAAAGATTCAGTTACTGATGCTGTCCTCCTTAGTGATGTAGTACTTGTTAAGAAGAAGGGAAATGGTTCTGCACAGCAACTGACCCAAGTTCAAATAATAATAATAATAATTTGAGGTTCTTATATACCACTTTATCACAACCTAGTTCGTAGGTCGTCTCAAAGTGGTTCATAAATTATTATCCGTGGTTATAAGGCCTTTGCAACCAGCTAATATCTTTCTCAACTCCCTCAGGGTAGCATACAGCCGGTGCTGCCATTTCGGCGCTCACATCTAGCATTCAAAAATTCTAGCACTGCCCAACCACATACTCATTTACAGCTGAGTAGACTGGAACAAGCAGAGTAAAGTATCTTGCTCAAGGATACAACACAGTGCCGTGACGTGACCCGAACCCGCAACCCTTTAGTCAAATAGGTACATTAACTAAAATTAACTAAAATTAATCAATAATCAAACTTAATTAATTTATACTTATTGATATCTAACAATTTAGGTTTTAATATGTTGTAACGTAAATCAATGATTAAAAAAAGATTAAATTAATCATTAACCAATTCATAATTCAAAAGGATACGTTTTGTGTACATGTTTGTTGACAGTTTGATAACAGATAATATCACATGGTGAAGGATTTGTTTGTTCAGGGGTCCGTGGGTATTAGAACAGATTGAGATAATACTGATCTAATAGATCTGAAGTCGATCAATAATTTCATTAAGCATTACGTTCAATGTTTCTTTCTCTATTTATTTATAACATGCAATCAATGTTTTGATATTTTGGAACGCTAGCCCTTTTCATTTCTTGGCATTGTTCAAACATCCAACTGTTGGATAAGTAATGGTCTACTCATATATCAATGTTAAATACACCAATAAACAACCACTATGGCCATTCAGCCTAGCTGTTGAATGGGGAAAATATACAACTAGTAATTACACAATGGATGAATTTTTTAAATAGAAATATAAAATATTTTTTGTGTATTTGTAAATTATCTTACAATCAGATATGACAGAGCTACAAAAGTGTTTGCTAATAAATGATAAACAGAGAAAGAAACCCCATTGACAGTATGATCAAGTAAAGGAGAAAGGAAGGTCGTCGACAGTATGATCAAGTAAAGGAGAAAGAAAGGTCGTCGACAGTATGATCAAGTAAATGAGAAAGAAAGCCCATTGACAGTATGATCATGGTAAAGGAGAAAGAAAGGTCGTCGACAGTATGATCAAGTAAAGGAGAAAAGAAAGGTCGTCGACAGTATGATCAAGTAAAGGAGAAAGAAAGGTCATTGACAGTATGATCAAATAAAGGAAAAAGAAAGGTCATTGACAGTATGATCAAGTAAAGGAGAAAGAAAGGTCGTCGACAGTATGATTAAGTAAAGGAGAAAGAAAGGTCATTGACCGTATGATCAAGTAAAGGACAACGTTAAATGAATGCGTTTACAGAAATGATAATTTCACTGCATTGAAATTTCATCTGACAGTGACTACTTTTGGAAAAGAATTTGTATAAGTAAGAACTTACAACTGTCTGTGGCATACCGCACATGTTCTCCATTACAGCTGGTGATGAACTCCTGAGTTTGTACAAATAATGTCTCAAAATCAGGAATGTTTGCCATGTTGTACTTCACACATCTAGAAAAAGAAACAATTATTGTACATTTGATATAGGAAATCAACAAAAAATATCAGTATTGACAGGCTCAAATTATAAACAGGTAGACTGTATAGACAGGTAACATGACACACTGTAACAGGTTACAGACAGGTAACATGACACACTGTCACAGGTTACAGACAGGTAACATGACACACTGTAACAGGTTATAGACAGGGAACATGATTCACTGTCACAGATCATAGACAGGTATAACATGACACACTGTTACAGGTTACAGACAGGTAACATGACACAGTGTCACAGGTTACAGACAGGTAACATGACACACTGTCGCAGGTTACAGACAGGGAACATGATTCACTATCAAAGGTTACAGACAGGTAACATGACACACTGTCACAGGTTACAGACAGGTAACATGACACACTGTCACAGGTTACAGACAGGGAACATGATTCACTGTCACAGGTTACAGACAGGTAACATGACACACTGTCACAGGTTACAGGTTATTTACAAATGTATATCTAAATCACACATAGAAAACTTCCATACAGGATTCCAAGAATTCCCAGGGAATGTTGCTGAATGTCGAGTGTGGCCAACACATTGTCCAGGTGACTTGCATTCTTGGCTAGAATGTCTGCACTCTTACCAATGAACTCACACAGCTGGGCAAAGTTACCTACAAGAAAAACAAACATTTAGTCTAAATAGATCCAATCTGATTAAAATCATCTGTTACATGGCTCTGCCTGAACATCTGAATGTGCTGCGGTCAGGGTCACGTTTAAGTGACCTTTAGATGAACCAATCAGAGACGCGCTGGCAAATAGTTTGCCAGCGAATCGGAATATCATGGTTGATATATAAATAGAGACGGGTATCGAACAGATTAGTTTTCCAAAACAAATATGGCGGCGGGAACTAACGTTTCTACGACGCCAAGGAAAACGTACCCATTGGGTAATAATTGCGTAGGCAACACCGCCATACAGTCTCTAACAAAGCTTTGAATATCTTTTTCTGTTCGGGTTTCAGACGATTAATCTCAAATAACTTCAGAACTTTCGCATCATTCTCATCAATGTCCGCCATATTTGGTACAACTCTGAGCACCCTATTGAATGAGGTTCTCTGATCGGTCAAAATTTAATGAGTATTTATAAATATAAAGGTCACCTGAATGTGACCCTGACTGTGGCACACTCAGATGTTCAGGCGTAGTACGAAGTTAACGAAGCCATGTAACATATGATTTTAATCAGATTGAAATAGATCAAATATAAAACAAAATCATATAATGGACTGAGTTAGCTTTGCTTCAGATATAATACATGCGATGTACAAGTATGAAGATTTACAGCATATCACACATGTGTGCAGACATATAGCAATGTTTTTTTCAATTTCAAAAGTATTTTATTGACAATACATATATAATACAAACATATAAGTTAACATTAAAGAAGATATTAGAACAATATTGACAATATGTTTAAAAACATATAAATACTGCTTATTTTATTTGTAGACTTATAAATAAAAATTTAAACACCTGAAAGATAGCCGAATGTTACTCAGAGAATTTAGGTATTTTTAACTCTCATACCGTAAAATTGCGTGTATAGTGCGCACTTTTTTGGGTAAATATTGTCATGTCAAAAAGGGGGTGCGCACTATACGCAGGAACAAGTCATTCTTGGGTTATCGTTCTCGAGTTTCTGGTCCGCCATATTGGATTACCTCCCTTCAAATAGTTTTATTTTGAGTCGTCGGTCATATATGATAAGATTGAAGATTAAAATAACAACAAAGAATGAAATTCTTTGGCAACAAGTTTTACCTTCTCTTAAATGATTAAAATCGTTAAATCTGTGGTCATGACTGCTGATTTGGCGACAAACATTAGCTGGTCATGTAACATTTTTACAGGTATCGTCTCGTCACCGGTTTCATAGCATTATGTATTTCCGCGCAGCCATTTTATCAAGCTATATATCGTAACTACGTGACCTGCTGGACACAACACAAGGATATTTTAGACGTTTGGCCATCGTCTGTAAACTGACACAAAAAATACCGGAAGTTCGTCCGGAAAACATAAGAATTAATCACTGATTAAAAAACACGCATAAATAATGCAGTTTTGCTTAATGCACTTTTCATCTTGCTCAAAATGAACCCATACCTGAAAAAACGGGGACATATTTCATTCATGTAGTCTGACAAACGTACGAAAATGTTGTATGCAAATGAGGCCACATCTCCTCGCCGATTGTTTCCACTTCCTAAGAGCCAAGGAGACATTCTTATATCGATAAACAGTGTTTTCAATGAAACGTAAACCTTGCAATGCAATGAACTTCCAACTTTCACCAATTTTAAACAGAACAAAATGAGAAATAACTTACCATCAACCAAAACCGATTTAAGACTGCAGAAAAAATAATAACAGATTCTATATTATAACTAAATGAATGTAATAAATAAATTTATAAAATTACCTGAATTCGTTAAATTTGACATTTTGAAAAATTAATTAAAAATGTAAAATTTAAAAAAAAAAGTTTTGATAACTAATTTGACGATCAGAGATTTTTTTTTATTCAAAACGAAGCTTTTGTTCCTGCAGGTCACTATAGAGATAAAAAAAAAATAGTGTATTCGAGTTATCTTTCTTTGAACACTAAATCAAAGTAGACACACGGAAACATATGACGGCTACTTCCGATGGGAGAAATTTGCTAAAAATTGTTTGTTCGGATTTCTTTTAAATACAGTTTTGTGTTGCTAGTTTTTTTGTTTCCTTTAGTAGATTGTATACATGTTTATGACAGTAATTTCAACAGATTTCTGCCGATATGAGTACGAATTCGTGGATGCTTCTTAAGTGCGCGGAAACCCGTAACCCGAAGATAAGTTGACCGTAGGGCATAGCGTCTGATCCCGGACAATAGGCTAGGTAGGATCGCCATGCTTCAGCGAAAATTATTGACACTTCTCAACACCACATACAAATTATAATGCAGTAATTAGCTAACACTCTATCAGTGATTACTGATTAACAATAGCTCTACTGCAAATTAATTGAAATTACTTGCAGTCGCGATTGAGGGACCGTGTTGTTTTCACTCCTCAACATGTGCCGTGGCGTGAAACCCCACTGCAGACTGATTTGACCGTAAAGGGATTATAAAAAATATGTTTATACTAGAAGCGTGGACATTCAACACATCCCCTTGAAATCTACTCGAAGGAAATAAATAAAAGCAGAATACACTATTTTTATGATGCTTCATAATATTGAAATAGTTCACGAGGTTATCGATCACGTCAACATGATAGTAACCGGAAAAAAAATGCACACTAGGAGATTTGGTAAAAAAACAAACCAGAACTAGAACATGGAACGGAGCCTATAATTGAAACACTAAATTTTCGTTATTATGAGAAAACCGCTGAGATGTCGAAACATAAGTTGATCGGCGATTCTCTGGCATCGGAATTAGCTACACTTTCTTCGTTTGGTTTCTGCAGGATTCGTCAACCAAGCGGTACGGAGGGAGACCTTCATGGGCTTGTTGACTCCAATCAATCAATCGTTAATTAATTGAGCTACCTTTGACGCTACTTTTTCAGTTTGATATTGTTTCCTTTTAGGATTTTTTTCCCCAAAAAAATAATAATTTTATTTTCATTTTTGTTTTCAAATCTGACCCCAAAAACGTACATGCACACTTTACCCGAGTGCGCACTATACCTGCAAATTTACTGAAATTGTTTTCAATTCGACTGATTTTCTTCAGAGGTACCACGTTCTTCTACTTTATTGTATTGAATGAAATATTTGTGAATACAGCATATAAATATAGCATTCAGGCATCCTGGACTGTTAATAATATCCAATGTACAGTACATTAGTTAGCTGCCGATCGACAAGTTAATCCCCAACGCTCGGCCGGCCTGCCCCCTGCGATTTTGCCCCGGTGATTTCTCCAAGGGGCTTTATTCCCCTTCACCTCAGCGGCGACTGTCGCCCTCCCAGGATTTCAGTACCAAATCACCTGAAGCTACTGCACATAAAATGGGTTCCAGCTTGTTTCGCCCGAAATCCCGTTCCCCCCAGTTGTTTCGCGCTAGGTTGTTTCACCCTTAAACAATAATAATAGGGCGAAACATTGTTTTGGTATTTTCTTTTATTTGTTTTATGTCACAAATTAAGTCTTCTTAGTCTTCCATATCATTAAAATAAATTTCATAAAAAAGTATTTGTCTTGTTTGTAAGCAAGTGTGACAAACGGCAGCTGTGAAAAGCTGACTCCGCTCTCACATACTCTATATGAAATATACCTAACACCAATGTAGAAAGTCATCAATAAGTTTAGTTGATATATTCAGATATTAATTATTATATAAGCGTATAAATTTAAAAAATATATTTCGGGCGAAACAACCCTAAGCGTGAACGGGATTTAGGGCTATAAACACCCTGTTACCCATAAAATGAAACAGTTCAATTATGCAAGTGTAATACCTGTATATGATAATAAATACATGTGTAATACTACTACATGTCTGTGATATTAAATATAAATGTAATACTTATTTTTGATAATCAACAGAAAAGTGTTCTACTTTCGTTTTCAAATAGATGCAACAAAACTAGAGAATAATTTCCATTAAAAAATGCTTTCACTTTAATATATTTAATAATAAACACTTTAACCTGTTTGTGTCTTCATTGAAAGCGTAATACATGAACTGCAGCCGGTAATTTTCATTCGGAGCAAAATACGAAACTAAAACAAAATTTGTGTATAAAGGGAAATAACTCGAGAGTACACATTTGACTGATTCTGCACCAAATCACATATTTCCCGATAAGAAATGAAAGATAGAAGTAAAACTAGAAAATGTCTATAAGACATAAATGCCCCTGCTGCCATGTGAAATTAGTTTCAGTGTTCTATAAAAAGTTACAACCACTTTGATCTTGATACCCTGAAACATGCACACACACAAGGTACTACACAAAAAGTTGATTTTAATATTCATATGTTTTTTCTGTATGCTATTACCATCTCCATAACATATTGAATGAAGTTGCTAAGTGTTTAAATTGAATCAGTAGATGATTTTCTTTATATATAGCAACAGTGACCTTGGCCTTGACCTTGGAACCCTGAAACACAAGAATGTCAGATAAGTGTTTTCATTGAATCGGGACGGGACGATTTTCTATAAATAGCAAGTGTGACCAAAAATCTGTCAAAGAATGAAGTTGCTAAGTGTTTACATTGAATAGGGACGGGACGGGACGGACATGGGTAACACTATATGCCCCCCCCCCCCCCCCATTTAATGGCGGGGGCATTAAAACTTCAACAAAGGTGACATTTCACAGTAATATTGGGTTCATAACTGGGTCGTAGGGGGTACTATTGGGTCCTAGCGCATATATAGTCACAGCATTTCGGTGATGTTTTCTGCACCAAATCGCAAATTTCCCGATAAGATGTGACATATACATAATGTAGAAGTTAATAACTTCAACAAATGTGATATTTTACAGTAATAAAGAAGTATTTGGTTCATAAATGGGTGGTATGGGGTATTATTGGGTGGTATGGGGTAGTATTGGGTGGTATTGGGTAGTATTGGGTGGTATGGGGTAGTATTGGGTGGTATGAGGTGGTATGGGGTAGTATTGGGTGGTATGGGGTAGTATTGGGTCATAGTCACGGCAATTCGGTGATGTTTTTCGGCAACAAATTGCATATTTCCCATTAAGATGTGACATATAGAAGTAAATAACTTCAACAAATGTGATATTTTACAGTAATAAAGATGTATTTGGTTCATAAATGGGTCGTATGGGGTATTATTGGGTGGTATGTGGTAGTATTGGGTCATATGGGGTAGTATTGGGTGGTATGGGGTATTATTGGGTGGTATTGGGTGGTATGGGGTAGTATTGGGTAGTATTGGGTGGTATGGGGTAGTATTGGGTCGTATGGGGTAGTATTTGGTGGTATGGGGTATTATTGGGTGGTATTGGGTGGTATGGGGTAGAATTGGGTGGTATGGGGTAGTACTGGGTGGTATGGGGTAGTATTAGGTGGTATTGGGTAGTATTGGGTGGTATGGGGTAGTATTGGGTGGTATTGGGTAGTATTGGGTGGTATGGGGTAGTATTGGGTGGTATGAGGTGGTATGGGGTAGTATTGGGTGGTATGAGGTGGTATGGGGTAGTATTGGGTGGTATTGGGTAGTATTGGGGGGTATGGGGTAGTATTGGGTCATAGTCACGGCAATTCGGTGATGTTTTCGGCAACACATTGCATATTTCCCGTTAAGATGTGACATATAGAAGTAAATAACTTCAACAAATGTGATATTTTACAGTAATAAAGATGTATTTGGTTCATAAATGGGTCTTATGGGGTATTATTGGGTGGTATGGGGTAGTATTGGGTGGTATGGGGTAGTATTGGGTGGTATGGGGTAGTAATGGGTGGTACGGGGTGATATTTCACAGTATTAAAGTAATATTTGGTTCATAACTGGGTCGTAAGGGGCAGTATTGGGTATTTAGACGCGCCCAAGACAACTGAATTTCTACCATTTGATGACCTACTTCAGCATAGAGAAGATCATGTCATGTATAGGTGTGTAGCGCTATGAAAGGAAAGGAACAGCTAGAACTTAATATTGATGAACAGAGATAGATGATTTGAAGGAAAGTAGTGAATCAGTAGAGATAACTTGAGAAGGGAGTTTGTTCCAATCTTTGATAGTCCAAGGAAAGAATGATTCCTTCCTTACAGACGTCCTGCACGAGATAGTTTGAAATGAGGTTTGATGACTATGCCTTGTCTGGTTATAGGGATGAGATGTTTATAGAAGTAATGGTAACTTTATTATGATACATTTAAGAGCATGGTCAGTCTCGCGTCTTTCCTGCTTTCTGCAAGACTTTGCCATTTTAGGTGATCTAACATGTTGCCAACACTGGAGGTGTTATGATAGCAGTTGGCAACGAAACAGGCAGCCCTGCACTGTACCATCTCTAGCTTGTCTATATCTTTTTTTAAGTAAGGGTCCCATACTGGGCTAGCATATTCAACCTGAGGACCGACCAGGGACTTATAGGCCTTTTGTTTGATGTTAGAGGATGACATTTTGAGATTGCGCCTCAGGAAGCCCAGAGTGGAATTGGCCTTTTTTGTGATGTTATTGATATGAGTACTCCACTTTAGATCAGAAGTAATGGTGACCCCAAGATATTTAGCATCTGTCACATGCTCCAACTTGTGACCATGTAGTATGTAGGGGTGACAGATGGGATGTCTATTCCTTGTGACAGAGAGGACCTGGCATTTCTCAGGATGGAAAGCCATCCTCCATTTAGTCTCCCAAAGTGCCAGTTTATCAAGATCTCTTTGCAGGGTCTAACTTCTACTTTTACTTCTAAATGGTAATGACCAACTTCAACAAGTTGAAGATAATGTCTAAGGGAGAAAGAGATTTAGTCGATTCTGAGAAAGCCAAAATGATATATACATGTATATAGATTTTAATTTTGAGGGTACGGTGACAAGAGAGCAGATTTAAAAGATTTAGTAGTAGAACAGGAGGATATGATATCTGGTGGGATCTTATTCCATTCAGATATTGATCGTGGAAAGAAGGATTGTTTTCTGACCTGGGTTCTGCAGTGTGGTATTTGGAAGGATTGCATGGTGATGGGCATGCCTTGATTGCCTGGTTGCTGGTATAAGTCTAGTGTGTTTACAAATAGCTACCTGATTGTTCACAATTTTGAACATCATACATAGGCTTGTGTCTCTGCGTCTGTCGGCAAGGGATCGCCATTTAAGATGGTTTAACATATTAGAGACACTGGATGTTCTATGAGTGTAGACGTTTTTGTTTAGTACGTAACGAGCAGCCGTGCGTTGTACCATTTCAATCTTATTGATGTTATCGTGGGTGTATGGGTCCCAAACAGGACAGGCATACTCTAGGGATGGACGGACTAATGATTGGTATGCCTGTGCCTTAACTGATGTTGAACCTATTTTTAAGTTTTGTCGGAGAAAGCCAAGTGTGGAGTTTGCTTTGTTGGTAATATTATTTATGTGGGAGTCCCATTTTAAGTTAGATTGGATTGCAACACCCAGGTATTTTGCTTGGTCTATGTGTTCTATAGCGTTGCCCATGGAGGATGTATATGTAATTATGGATAATGGGGTTTTAGCTCACAGACAACACATTACACTTGTTCGGGTGGAAGGCCATCTTCCATCATGTCCATGTTACTGTCAGATGTTATACCCTCAGTGATAACATTGATGTAGTATAAGAAAAGACTCGGCCCGAGCCTTGGGGGACAGAATAGGATATTTCCCCTTCTACTACAACAGCATGGGTTCTGTCACTTTTATGTGTGCCCGCTGACTAGGTCTCACCCATTTCATATTAGAGGGCGGAGCTCTCTCACGGGCCCTATAGGTAACACGTATGTAAGAAAAATAAAGATTATTCACAATACCTATGGAACTGAAAAACTTGTCTTAACATGGCCGCCAGTCGCATGCGCTGTAGTCTCCGCCACCTTGATCTCGAAACAAGTTCTCGTTTGCCGAATCTCGAACAAACGTTACATTTTCGGATTAAAGATGTAAATTCTCTTGACATAACGTTACCGGCTACATTGCTCTAGTTCTGTATGGTCGAAAAATTATTGTATCGCCAGTGTAGTCTCGTTCAATCAGACGCTTGCGCAGACAAAAGTCTGGTTGAACGAGACTATCACGCAGAGTTACGGTCCTTGCACTCCCTACGACAACTCTGGGTAGAGATTGCAGTAATATATATTTAGAAAACGGAATATCAACAAAACAACGTGCTGGTTGTCAACAAAAAGGGAGTTTATCACAGTGACGCAAAATGATAGGATAAAAAACATACAAGTATTTTCATAACAATTTTTTTATTGATATTTTGCATGAAAAAAATAGACTGAAGAAAAAAATTGAATCCATACTGTAACATTTTCATTTTTGATTACTATAATCTCACAGCTATTTTTTATTTATAACAGAAAATCTGCTGTTTTACAAATCTGCACGATTAAAAAAAAATATACAGTTTTATGTGCTGAACTGATTCAATTTCTAATTGAGGAAACAATACATTTCCTCTATTGCTAAAACTATACATAAAGCATATAGTCAGTAAGTTGCTGAAACAAATGTATTCATCCACAATATATATATGATATATAGATCTATTGACTCTCTTGGCTGCAATGATGGGTATTGAAAAATGACAAAAATTGTGATTTCGCATATGCTTCTTATTTTAATAGAAACTTCATATAAATCCAGTTTTTATAGCATTGAACAAATTAATTTTTACACATAAAAAGCACAAAAATTGTAAAATACTTTGCATAAATTATCTCTGGATGCAATATTTATAAATCATTGAAGTTAAGTTTGAAGTAATCCAAAGGGCTTATTTGTAAAGATATATATATATGTATATCTTTTCGTGGATATCAGATAACTATGCTATTAAACATGATTAACAATATCCTTCCTAATATGTTTTATTTGAATGTCTTTGTAGAATATGCTGCACTTGATTTTTGCAATGGATTCAAGAGGTGCAAATTTAAATACTTATATAGTCTAATGAACCTTTCGCATTCTCACATTAATGCCATGTGCCTAGGCGGAAAACTTCAAGATATCAAACATCTTGTCAGCCAAAAAAGAAAACAAGAAAGGAAACTTAACTGTTATATACACTGCATAACTTTACATGTAGGTCTGATTTAGTAATTTAACACAAGCGAAGCTCTCCCTATAGGTAACACGTATGTAAGAAAAAGAGAAATTATTCACAATACCTATGGAACTGAAAAACTTGTCTTAACATGGCCGCCAGTCGCACGCGCTGTAGTCTCCGCCATCTTGATCTCGAAACAAGTTCTCGTTTGCCGAATCTCGGACAAACGTTACATTTTTGTAGGATTTAAAACTTATATCTAACTATAGGATACTTAAATATTTGATTTGGTTAAAAATGTTAATTCTCTTGACATAACGTTACCGGCTACATTGCTCTAGTTCTGAATGGTCGAAAAATTATTGTATCGGCAGTGTAGTCTCGTTCAATCAGACGCTTGCGCAGACAACAAGAGTCTGGTTGAACGAGACTATCACGCAGAGTTACGGTCCTTGCACTCCCTA
>NW_018407947.1:7791-19356 GCF_002113885.1 Mizuhopecten yessoensis | reverse complement strand
TGGATATCAGATAACTATGCTATTATACATGATTAACAATATCCATCCTAATATGTTTTATTTCAATGTCTTTGTAGAATATGCTGCACTTGATTTTTGCAATGGAGTTAAGAGGTGCAAATTTAAATACTTATATAGAGTCTAATGAACCTTTCGCATTCTCACATTAATGTCATGTCATCATACGCCTAGGCGGAAAACTTCAAGATATCAACCATCTTGTCAGCCAAAAAGAAATCAAGAAAGGAAACTTAACTGTAATATACACTGTATAGCTATACATGTAGGTCTGATTTAGTCATTCAACACATCACTCAATGCTTGAAAGAGTACAGTACCGATATTCCGATACATTTACAGTACAACCTGGCTCCGCCCTCACTAACGGCCGTGCCGTAAAACATATTACAGTGTATAGCTATACATGTAGGTATGATTTAGTAATTCAACACATCACTCAATGCTTGAAAGAGTACTACAGTAGTACAGTACCGATTCCGATACATTTACAGTACAACCTGGCTCCGCCCTCACTAACGGCCGTGCCGTAAAACATATTATTTCCATAGATCTCACTACTATTGCATTTGAAAAATGTGGCATGTAACGTTATCGTAATGGCATAAATATATTTACCCTGTGATGATAAATTCTGGACCGTGTTCACGTAATTTTCTAGTGCACCCGCCATTGCTGTTGGTGTCGCTTAAATAAATGAAAAGAAATCTAAAGACGATCTTTAGAGACCATACACTAGTTTCAATGAAAGCAAACTATAAATTATTTTGAATCAATGACAATGAATTATTAACCGTCATGACTTCTGGAGAAAACTACGAAAATACGAATATTGGTATTTTTAACAACGTAGACGACTACAGTCAGAAAACGAAAGAAGAATTCTGGCGATTTGTGTACTCTGATTGGTTGGTAAGCATTGATGACAACCTTAGATTTAAGCAATGTATTAAATCTTGTCTCTTCAGAGCGAAACAACAAAATGGCACAAATTTACTAAAAGTTTATCTAAACCCCTAAAACCTGAAATATTACTTATAATCAGGGTTGTGTAGTGGAGGGAATTTGCAACTCCGAGTCCAGTGGCGAACACTTATCGTCGCTTTTGTGTTTGTTCACTGGACCGTGAAGTCATCGAGGGCTTATTACTCTGGGCGGTCTGCGCTAGTGTCAGGTTATACTCGCACTTGCTTCCGGTGTCATGTCAACACATCGCTGATCGAAGTGTTTTGATTGCGGTTATCCAAGTTTACTGGGCTGTGTATTAGTAGGTCTTCATTTTATTACAGGAGAAATGTTATCGTTGCCACCATGTCTATCTGTACAGTAGTTGTGTCGGGAGATATTATCGTCTGTATCTTGAGTTTGTGCTATATTTTGGTTTGGACTCTTGAGGGAGTCTGTTAATTCATAGCATTTCACGATCGGATCCTTCAGCGCTTTTAAAATTGTCTCATCATGTCCACGTCTGATTTTCTGTCTTGGGATGATGACATAGATTTAGAACACTTGCTTGGAGAGTTTACAGAGTATAGTGAGTCGGACATTTCAGACGATGATTTTGACAGGGATGTGTAGTGGACTAGTACTCAATATATTAAATCTTACACCCCTGTAATCGCGCAGATTCGGCAGTCAAATAAGTCGGCATACAGTTCAGAGTATCATTAAATAAAAATTACAAAAATAAAATTGCTTGTTAATTAATATATTACGTGCCATTTTCATTACTGACCCTTTCCCACAAGTGTCCCGGATTGGGTACCGTCCCAGATTGGGTACCGCCACAGTACTGTAGTGGTCAGTTTCCAGACCAATTAAAACAAAAACACTGACATACCACAAATAACAGTCCTTCAAAAATTATTCATATTTTTAATTTATTGATATCCCACATTTGAAAAATGGTGGAATATAGGCCTATTGTAAGAAAATTTGATCTAAGCAGCGAGATGCAAACATGGCTTTACTGAAAAAGACAAATGCAAAGTGATATTACAGTAGCTCTTTTCGAAACAAAAATAACACAAATTGATAATAACTCACCGCCGTAAGACTACTTCCTTACAAAATAAAATTGATTAAACTTTACATTGCCGTGAATTTTGAAAAGCTTGATTAAATACTTTGGAAGAAAATGGAAACATAAAATGGGTGGTAATGAGATTTTTTCCACCCAAAATTTTCAAATGTTTACAAAAAAGTTTTATTGATATCCGTTGTTTGAAAAATGGTGGAATTTATTGGAAGAAAATTTGATCTAAACAGCAAGATGACAACATGGTTTCACTGAAAATGACGCCATTTCCGATGCAAAGTGATACAAACATTGGCTCATTTTGAAACAAAAATAACACAAATTAATTAATAATAACTCGCCGCCATAAAATTATACCCATACAAAATTTAATTAATTAAGCTTTCCATGGATATACTTCATTCTAATGTAAACCGTTCCGTTGGGGAGGAATTGGAAACACAACTTTGTTGGGTTAGCAAAACAAAATCTCAAATCTCAAAAAACAACATCCGGTTGACGTTGAACACAGTCACAGAAAATGAAAAAATATGGCAATAAATCAATACCTAGGGTCCTGTGACACCACAGTGTATACTGTTGTCTACTACTTCCACCAACAACCTACAACAACAAAATAAACAAAAAATGTAGTAATACTCTGTATTATTGGTTTGTTTACACACCAATTTCACGCTTCAACCACGTTCTGATGAAGCCATAACTTGTCCGCTAGGGGGCGCGTATCATAGGACACCGATCAAGGGAGATAAGCCAACCTCACTTGTAACATATTTACTAAGGCAAACAGGAAGTTGCGTATCCCTCCACATATACATCCCTGTTATAATGTACACCTCAGTTTAGGTCCAAATATCTATAGCTGTAACCAATTATCAGGTCCCTGTATTAACAGGTGTTGTGAGGGTCCCAAACTGAGGCTCTGTATTCTAGTTTGGGACATGCAATGCAGTGCCCGAAAAAAAAAAAATGTAAAACGTAAAGAAAAACAAAGAAGGACCAATAATTTATTATTTCTATTCCTCAATAAGTCCTTCCCTTCACATTGCTCTAAAGACGCCTGCTTCAGAGCTGTATTCCTCGTCGTCAGAATAGTCAGTCTTCACATGATCCCAATTTGATATGGCTCGATGTCTTCAGTCAGTATTGGCTATGATTGATTGACACTCTGTAAAATTGCACAGACAATCAAGGATTGAAGACAAAATATTACTTACTTGGAATACTTTGACGGTACTCCTATAACATGACAGGCCGCTGGTCGGCCTTTTTTTCTATCGGATATGATTTTGCCGACTGCGACCTCTCATTTCCGAAGCACTAATTCTTTGATGCAGTTTCTGCCCGAAATCCAGGCGGAACTAAATCGGCTTGAAAAACTCAATTAAGTGGTTCACAGTTCATGACAACGATGTCTACTCACGGTTCCTGTAATATATATCCCATATGTATACCACAGACACAAATATATAATATATTAAGGAATAGAACACTCAAAATACATGTCCATGTCTGACCTACTTCTAAAACATGGCTCCTGGGTTAGTACAAAATAGCAGGGGGAATTTCAAACGGAACGAAACGATATGGAGTTTGTTTGTATTCCGCTTGTTAAACATCACATTTATTCCATTCTTGTATTAACCGGGAAATCATGCCAAATGTTGTCTGCTTCACTTTTAAAATTACGATAATATGAATTTTAGCAGGAGTGTAGGGCAGTCGCCCAGACGTTTTATTTTGGGCCAGTAATTAGTTGTCTTTGGACAACTTCTGGTCGCCCTGACACGAAAGTGGTCGCCTCAGGCGAGTGGGCGACCGGCCATTTCAGGCACTGCAATGTATCAGGCTTTGATAACCTGAGTAGTTACTTTGTGGTGAATTTTGGTTAGAGTTATCTCCCTTAGACCGATAACCGCGCCGACAACCTGAATGTGACATCTCGGCGCGGTCTCTTACATCCTGACATTGAACATGCAACACGTGAGTGATATTCTGCCACCTTGTTACTTGATTTCAGGAGCTGTTGACTAGTCTGTTGTGTACTGTTGGCTAGTCTGTCGTGTACTGTTGACTAGTCTGTCGTGTACTGTTGACTAGTCTGTCGTGTACTGTTGACTAGTCTGTTGTGTCCTGTTGACTAGTCTGTTGGGTACTGTTGACTAGTCTGTAATGTACCATTGACTTATTATAATAAGTCTGTTGTGTACTGTTGACTAGTCTGTTGTGTACTGTTGACTAGGCTGTTGTGTACTGTTGACTAGTCTGTAATGTACCGTTGACTTATTATAATAAGTCTGTCGTGTACTGTTGACTAGTCTGTTGTGTACTGTTGACTAATCTGTTGTGTACCGTTGACTATAGTCTTTAATGTACCGTTGACTAGTCTGTAATGTACTGTTGACTAGTCTGTTGTGTACTGTTGACTAGTCTGTTGTGTACTGTTGACTAGTCTGCTGTGTACTGTTGACTAGTCTGTTGGGTACTGTTGACTATAGTCTGTAATGTACCGTTGACTATAGTCTGTAATTAAACGTTGACTAGTCTGTTGTGTACTGTTGACTATAGTCTGTCGTGTACTGTTGACTAGTCTGTTGTGTACTGTTGACTATAGTTGTGTACCGTTGACTATAGTCTGTAATTAAACGCTGACTAGTCTGTTGTGTACTGTTGACTATACTCTGTAATGTACCGTTGACTAGTCTGTTGGGTACTGTTGACTAGTCTGTTGTGTACTGTTAACTAGTCTGTTGTGTACTGTTGACTATAGTCTGTCGTGTACTGTTGACCAGTCTGTTGTGTACTGTTAACTAGTCTGTTGTGTACTGTTGACTATAGTCTGTAATGTACCGTTGACTAGTCTGTTGGGTACTGTTGACTAGTCTGTCGTGTACTGTTGACTAGTCTGTTGTGTACTGTTGACTATAGTCTGTAATGAACCGTTGACTAAAGTCTGTAATGTACTGTTGACTAGTCTGTTGGGTACTGTTGACTAGTCTGTAATGTACTGTTGACTAGTCTGTTGTGTACTGTTGACTAGTCTTTTGTGTACTGTTGACTAGTCTGTAATGTACCGTTGACTATAGTCTGTAATGAACCGTTTACTAGTCTGTAATGTACCGTTGACTAGTCTGTTGTGTACAGTTGACTAGTCTGTTGGGTACTGTTGACTAGTCTGTAATGTACTGTTGAATAGTCTGTTGTGTACTGTTGACTAGTCTTTTGTGTACTGTTGACTAGTCTGTAATGTACCGTTGACTAGTCTGTAATGTACTGTTGACTAGTCTGCTGTTTACTGTTGACTAGTCTGTTGTGTACTGTTGACTAATCTGTTGTGTACTGTTGACTAGTCTGTTGGGTATTGTTGACTAGTCTGTAATGTACTGTTGACTTGTCTGTTGGGTACTGTTGACTAGTCTTTTGTGTACTATTGACTAGTCTGTAATGTACCGTTGACTATAGTCTGTAATGAACCGTTGACTAGGTCTGTTGTGTACTGTTGACTAGTCTGTTGGGTATTGTTGACTAGTCTGTGATGTACTGTTGACTTGTCTGTTGGGTACTGTTGACTACTCTTTTGTGTACTATTGACTAGTCTGTAATGTTCCGTTGACTATAGTCTGTAATGAACCGTTGACTAGGTCTGTTGTGTACTGTTGACTAGTCTGTTGGGTATTGTTGACTAGTCTGTGATGTACTGTTGACTTGTCTGTTGGGTACTGTTGACTACTCTTTTGTGTACTATTGACTAGTCTGTAATGTTCCGTTGACTATAGTCTGTAATGAACCGTTGACTATTGTCTGTAATGTACTGTTGACTAGTCTGTTGTGTAGTGTTGACTAGTCTGTTGTGTACTGTTGACTATAGTCTGTAATGAACCGTTTACTAGTCTGTAATGTACCGTTGACTAGTCTGTTGTGTACTGTTGACTAGTCTGCTGTGTACCGTTGACTAGTCTGTTGTGTACTGTTGACTAGTATGCTGTTGACTAGTCTGTCGTGTACCGTTGAATAGTCTGTCGTGTACCGTTGACTATAGTCTGTAATGAACCGTTGACTATATTCTGTAATGTACTGTTGACTAGTCTGTTGTGTAGTGTTGACTAGTCTGTTGTGTACTGTTGACTATAGTCTGTTGTGTACTGTTGACTAGTCTGTTGTGTACCGTTGACTATAGTCTGTAATGTACCATTGACTAGTCTGTTGGGTACTGTTGACTAGTCTGTAATGTACTGTTGACTTGTCTGTTGGGTACTGTTGACTTGTCTTTTGTGTACTATTGACTAGTCTGTAATGTTCCGTTGACTATAGTCTGTAATGAACCGTTGACTAGGTCTGTTGTGTACTGTTGACTAGTCTGTTGGGTATTGTTTACTAGTCTGTAATGTACTGTTGACTTGTCTGTGGGGTACTGTTGACTAGTCTTTTGTGTACTATTGACTAGTCTGTATTGTACCGTTGACTATAGTCTGTAATGAACCGTTGACTAGGTCTGTTGTGTACTGTTGACTAGTCTGTTGGGTATTGTTTACTAGTCTGTAATGTACTGTTGACTTGTCTGTTGGGTACTGTTGACTACTCTTTTGTGTACTATTGACTAGTCTGTAATGTTCCGTTGACTATAGTCTGTAATGAACCGTTGACTATATTCTGTAATGTACTGTTGACTAGTCTGTTGTGTAGTGTTGACTAGTCTGTTGTGTACTGTTGACTAATCTGTTGTGTACTGTTGACTAGTCTGTTGGGTACCATTGACTAGTCTGTTGTGTGCTGTTGACTAGTCTGTTGGGTACCATTGACTAGTCTGTTGTGTACTGTTGACTAGTCTGTTGGGTACCATTGACTAGTCTGTTGTGTACTGTTGACTAGTCTGTTGGGTACCATTGACTAGTCTGTTGTGTACTGTTGACTAGTCTGCTGTTGACTAGTCTGTCGTGTACCGTTGAATAGTCTGTCGTGTACCGTTGACTATAGTCTGTAATGAACCGTTGACTAGGTCTGTTGTGTACTGTTGACTAGTCTGTTGGGTACCATTGACTAGTCTGTTGTGTACTGTTGACTAGTCTGTTGTGTACTGTTGACTAGTTTGTTGTGTACTGTTGGTTAGTCTGTTGGGTACTGTTGACTAGTCTGTTGTGTACTGTTGACTAATCTGTAATGTACCGTTGACTAGTCTGTAATGTACTGTTGACTAGTCTGTCGTGTACCGTTGACTAGTCTGTAATGTACTGTTGACTATAGTCTGTTGTGTACTGTTGACTAGTCTGTAACGTACTGTTGACTAGTCTGTCGTGTACTGTTGACTAGTCTGTAATGTACTGTTGACTAGTCTGTTGTGTACTGTTGACTAGTCTGTAACGTACTATTGACTAGTCTGTCGTGTACTGTTGACTAGTCTGTATATGTACTGTTTACTAGTCTGCTGTTTACTGTTGACTAGTCTGTTGTGTACTGTTGACTAGTCTGTTGTGTACCGTTGACTAGTCTGTAATGTACTGTTGACTATAGTCTGTCGTGTACCGTTGACTAGTCTGTAATGTACTGTGACTTATTATAATAAGTCTGTAATGTAACATTGACTATAGTCTGTAATGAACCGTTGACTAGTCTGTTGTGTACTGTTGACAAGTCTGTAATGTACCATTGACTATAGTCTGTAATGACCATCCATCGTTCGTGTCAACTTTTCCTTTTAAAAACTACTAGTCCTGAACAACCCAGTATACTTAACTTGGTCTGGAGCACCCCTAGGCTAAGGGCATTAAATTTTGTATAAACGGTGGGTGTGGCCTTCCTGGGGGCAGAGGGGCAGGCCCAATAGGGGAAATAGGGGAAATAGGGGTAAAACCTTTAAATTCCTTTTTCTACCATTAGAATAAAGGCATTTTATTCGGATTTAATCTGGAGCATCTTTGTGCCAAGAGGACTCAATTTTGATTAATTGTAGGTGTGCCCTACTTCTACTGAACGATTGGAGGGATTTTATGTAATAAGAACAATTTCCCATGGTTGCTTTATTATCCAAGTGAGCGATACAGTCCATCTGGGCCTCTTGTTTATTGGAGGGACCTGAGGGGCGGGGCCCAATAGGGAACACATAGTAAATTCTTTAAAATCCTTCTTCTTCTGCAGGAATGAAAGGATTTGTTCCATATTTAGTCTGAAGCATCCTTGGGGGAAGGGAAATCACTTTTGTTTAAACTGGGGGTCTTGCCCCGGAGGGACCTGAGGGGCGGGGCCCAATAGGGAACACATAGTAAATTCTTAAAAATCCTTCTTCTTCTGTAGGAATGAAAGGATTTGTTCTATATTTGGTCTGAAGCATCTTTGGGGAAAGGGGAACCAATTTTGTATAAACTGTGGGTCTGACCCCGGAGGGGCCTGAGGGGCAGGGCCCAATAGGGAACACATAGTAAATTCTTTAAAATCCTTCTTCTACTGTAGGAATGAAAGGATTTGTTCCATATTTGGTCTGAAGCATCCTTAGGTGAAGGGGAACCAATTTTGTTTAAACCGTGGGTCTGGCCCTGCAGGGGCCTGAGGTGCAGGGCCAAAAGGGGGCAATTGGGCTATATTGATTTAAGCGACTTCTTCTCTGGAACTAAGAGATGGATATCAACCATATTTGGTCTGAAGCATCCCTTGGTAGTGGAGGTTCAAAATTGTACAAATGGTTGGGCTGACCCCCCAGGGGCTGAGGGGCAGGGCCAAAGGTGGGCAATATGGCTATATTGCTACATATGGTTGAGATCCCGACGGTATAACCATATATACAATTGTGGAATATAAAGAGAAGCATGCACATTTGCTTCCAGGAAGGTCTAGGGTCTGACCCCACCCTTTGAGACTTAGTCCCTGGGTTATAACTTTGAAACGGTTGAGATCCCCACCCCAAAACTATATATACAAATGCTTGGCATAAAGAGACAAAAGTAATCATGGTATTAGAATAGACCTTGGGGACTGACTGAACCCCTAGGGACCTAGTTTCTTAGTCACAGCTTGGAAACAGTTGAGATCCCCACCCTATAACCATGCACATATACAATTACTGAGTATAAAGAGATGTATACACATACACATAGAATTGACCCCAGGGTCTGCCCCACCCTTGCAGACTTAACCCCTGGGTCATAACATTGAAACGGTTGAGATCCCCACCCCAAAACTATAAATACAAATGCTGGACAAAAAGAGAAGAATGCAGTCATGATATTAGAATTGATCCTGGGGTCTGGCCACAACCCTAGGGATCTAGTTTCTGAGTCACAGCTTGGAAACCGTTGATATCCCCACCCCATAACCATACATTAAATTGCTGAGCATGAAAAATCAAATACAGACATACTACAAGAATTGGCATTGGGCTCTGGCATATTCCCTTGGATCTCATTTGGAGAATATTTTGCCATGATTGCTTAGATATCCAGGTGAGCGATACAGGCCCTCTGGGCCTCTTGTTTGTGTTTCCATATGAATTGCACATTTTTCTAATCGTACATATAATACACAATGCAGTCAAACATCTATGGTGTGTAATTACGTTTTCTTTTTTCACAGCTATTTCCCCGAGATGGCTGGCAGACATGTTATATCCAAACTAATGGAGAGACGATTACGAGTACTTGTAGACATGGACCAAACCATTGCTGACTTTGAGGGGTATTTTCTGACAATGTACACAAAAACATTCCCTGAAGAACCGTATATAAACTTGGAAGATCGACGCACATTTTATTTGGGAGACCAGTACGAAAAACTGAAGAACGGATTAAAGGTACCGTAATTCATACTCGTAAAACATGCAACACGTTCAAATAAAATCTAGACACTGTGGTGGATGGCACTCAACCATGGCGTTCGGACGTAGCTAGTATGATCCTGAGAGATGTGGCCACCACCAGCTCCGAAGTTGGAATACGTCCGTCGCGGTCAGTCTCTGGAGACCTACTTCATTTTGGCCGGAAGTCTCTCGGTTCATGTAACTGTGGGATAGGTGTTTCCAAGAATGTCCTGTACCGCCAGGTATCACAATTGGAATTATTTGAAAGTTTTAATCTAGAAATTTGCACAGAATTCTTTATAAAAGCTAGAAGTGTTGATCTTAAGACAGCTCACTAGCATCATGATAGGTATATGTAACGTGAAATTGTCTTTGATTTTTAGCTCACCTGCCTGAAGGGCAAGTGAGCTTATGACATGGCGCAGCATCCATCGTCCTTCCGTCCGTCCGTCAACTTTTCCTTTAAAACGCTACTTGTCCTGAACGGCCCAGTAGATTTTGACCAAAGTTGGTCAGAAGCATCCTTGGGGGAAGTGGAACATATTTTGTATAAATGGTGGGTCTGGCCCCCCTAGGGGCTGAGGGGCGGGGCCCCAATAGGTGGAATATAGCAAATTCTTTAAAATCCTTCTTCTTCTGTAGGAATGAAAGGATTAAGTCCATATTTGGTCTGAAGCATCCTTGGGTGAAGAGGAACCAATTTTGTATAAACTGTGGGTCTGGCCCCCCAGGGGCCTTAGGGGCAGGCCCAATAGGGGAAATAGAGGTAAAACTTTAAAAATCCTTCTTCGACCATCGGGATTGATGGATTTTATCCTAATTTGGTCTTGAGGATCCTATGGCCAAGGGGACTCAATTTTGTATAGGGAGTGGGTGTGGTCTCCAAGGGGGCAGAAGGACGGGGCCCAATAGGGGAAATAGAGGTAAATCTTTAAAATCCTTCTTCTGCCATAGGGATGAAGGAATTTCTTCCCAATTTGGTCTGGAGGATCTTAGGTAAAATGGACTCAATTTTGTATACACAGTGAGTGTCCTTCTTCGACCATCAGGATTAAGGGATTTTATCCTTATTTATTCTGGAGCATCCTTGGGCCAGGGGACTTAATTTTGTATAAACAGTGGGTATGAACCCCCTAGTTTGTTCTCGCTATATCTCAAGTACTGGATGGATCTTTCTGAAGATTCATATGTACTTACCTCCCATTGAGTGCTATATCTTTACCTCATACCAATTATTTTAAACACATTCAGGTGAGTGATACAGGCCCTCTGGGCCTCTTGTTAAAAAGAACAATATAGGACTGTTGAGTGATTGTTTGTTTGTTTAAACCACTTCCTATGGATTGATTTTAGCAATTCATACACCATTTAATAAAACAAAAATAATTTGATTCTATTTTGAACAGAAAAAAGCAAAGTCCATATATGAAGCTGAAGGTTTTTTCTGTGACCTTCCTGCACTGCCAGGGGCTTGTGACGCCATAAAGATGATGGACTCCATGGAAGGGTGTGTAAAAAACGTCTATCATGAGATTTACTACAGTTTAGTATAGGACTCCATGGAAGGGTGTATACAAAACCTCTATCAAAAGATTAACTACAGTTTAGTATAGGACTCCATGGAAGGGTGTGTACAAAACTTCCATCNCCATGGAAGGGTGTGTACAAAACCTCTATCATGAGATTTACTACAGTTCAGTATAGGACTCCATGGAAGGGTATATTT
>NW_018407947.1:6372-6448 GCF_002113885.1 Mizuhopecten yessoensis | reverse complement strand
GTTAGTTTAGGACTCCATGGAAGGGTGTGTACAAAACCTCTATCACAAGATTAACTACAGTTTAGTATAGGACTCA
>NW_018407947.1:4159-4367 GCF_002113885.1 Mizuhopecten yessoensis | reverse complement strand
GGGTGTATACAAAACCTCCATCATAAGATTTACTACAGTTCAGTAAAGGACTCCATGGAAGGGTGTGTACAAAACATCTATCATTAGATTAACTACAGTTTAGTATAGGACTCCATGGAAGGGTGTGTACAAAACCTCTATCATGATATTTACAACAGGTTAGTATAGGACTCAATGGAAGGGTGTGTACAAAACCTCCATCATAAGA
>NW_018407947.1:0-659 GCF_002113885.1 Mizuhopecten yessoensis | reverse complement strand
GTTTAGTATAGGTATAAAGTCGGCATCAGTTCCGCGCTATCACAACGAGGCAAACACGGACATATCGCAGCCTCCCAAAATACACACACATACACTACACGCATGCATCTTGCACACAGGTGAGGCCGTCCTGAAATGACCTTAGCTGTTAATAGGACATTAAACAAAATCAAACAAACAAACAAAGTTTAGTATAGGACTGCATGGTAGGGTGTATACAAAACCTCCATCGTATGATTTACTACAGTTTCGTACAGGACTCCATGGAAGGGTGTCTACAAAACCTCTATCATGAGATTTACTACAGGTTAGTATAGGACTCCATGGAAGTGTGTGTACAAAACCTCCATCATGATATTTACTACAGTTTAGTATAGGACTCCATAAAAGGGTGTGTACAAAACCTCCATCATGAGATTTACTACAGGTTAGTTTAGGACTCCATGGAAGGGTGTGTACAAAACCTCCATCATAAGATTAACTACAGTTTAGTATAGGACTGTATTGAAGGGTGTGTACAAAACCTCCATCATAAGATTGACTACAGTTTAGTATTGGACTCCATGGAAGGGTGTGTACAAAACCTCCATCATGAGATTTACTACAGGTTAGTTTAGGACTCCATGGAAGGGTGTATACGAAACCTCCATCATAAGATT
>NW_018407946.1:25871-27687 GCF_002113885.1 Mizuhopecten yessoensis | reverse complement strand
TGAACAAGCAATGTTTTCACCTTTCAATCGGTCATAATCCATATAAAAGAGAAAGGCGGAACACAGACCAGTTGATAACACATTCGTAACTCTCTTTCCTTTACCTGATTGTTGGGACACTGTAATGCTTGCTTACGTCCATTGTAACCAAAGCGCGCTTCATTGATAAGAAACACGGGTCATTACATGGACTGTAATATAACATATAATGAAAGCCAAAGATGACCATCTAATTACTTAAAATTAAAGCACTAAAAATGTAGTTCCTGCTTAACTGTTAAATATACTCAAACAACAATAACACCCCTAATTGCAATGTTAATAGCTATCCTTATTTACATGATAACGTCTAATATCCATGTGTTCCAGCGGTTACAAATGTTCTTCCGGTAATGATAACATAAGAGCATTAATTAAATTGAATACACAAATAATTTTTAAAACTTTTGCAAAATAAAAAAGCAGTAAAGAAAACCGTGACATGGAAACCGTTGGGATGCACAAGAAAAATACCAGGCGTTACGGAAATGGAAGCGTCGTCTGCTACATCGGTCACACCCGCGTAGGTAAAATCCAAGTTATGACAAGTTCTCACAGCTAGAACCGGGGAAACTGCAAGACATTTTCATGAGCAAACTCAATGAAACATCGACCTTTATATCAAACTGCATCTTTCCAACCGAGAAATACATGTATAAAGTAAATAGTCCCTTACTGATGCTGGTCAACGATCCAACAAACAACTCACAGTCACAATAAAAATGACCTAATCACCGTAATCGTAACCCTACTGAATGTATAAACCTGTGAATGCAATGGGACTCGAGTCGCTTGACATAAGGCAAATGTCAAAGAAAAAACCAATAACAACAAGAGATCCAAGAAGGGTCATGGCGCCCAACCATGAACGGATCGTTATCAGATCTGCACAATATGCCAGTTTACCTTCTTTGCTCTTGGATTTCCTTACAAGCACTATCACCATGTCCCATGCTGGAAATCCTGAACGGGGATCTTGTTCATTAACTTCAACCTCGTAAGGTCATGTTATTTGTCACTATGGCAAATGTCACTGTATACTAATTGCTTTACTATATGTAAAATGCTACAACTTTGTAATTCGTACGGCATTCGAGGTGTTGTCAATGAGGGATACATTCTCATTAGGGGCAGGGCATTTAAACATGGAGAACACACATAAAAAATGGAGAAAGCTCCCTCTGAGTACTTTCTGAGAAATGGAGCTAACAAAACTGTCACAATATATGATGGTAACTTGTTTTTCCAATCAATCTCAAACGTTAACATGCACAACTATAAACCAAAGGGAACATTTTTTATTAAGTTTGAGAAAGACCCCTCCAGCACTTTTTGAGAAATAGCGATAACAATAGTTATTAAGGAAACACCAACGACCACGGACCACGGACGCAGGGCGATTTGAATAGCCAACCATATGATAGTTAATATGTGCTATTATCCATCAGGATATTGTTACCAGTAACAAAGACATATCTACGTTTTAGACGAATGCTTTTTGTAGAATTGAAAACATGGTTATGAAAAACATACGCATACAATTAAACATAATGCATTTGTTATTGATAAAATTCATACCAAAATTACATTGATAAGCTGACCTTCATAAATTTTTATTTCACAAAAATGCAATGTCACGATATTTGTAACGCTGTAAGGGGTAGAAGTTGTAGACATCATATAAACGTTATTGGAGAAAAATGTGTCCTAACTCTTCGTGATACATATCTATATTTGTCTAAATAGAGAAAGATAATTTTAAAACGTAGCGAAAAAA
>NW_018407946.1:21399-23286 GCF_002113885.1 Mizuhopecten yessoensis | reverse complement strand
GAAGTTAAAAGTAGGCGAACATAGATTTTACTGGTGAAGGGCGAAGTTAACAGTAGGCGAACATAGATTTTACTGGTGAAGGGCGAAGTTAACAGTAGGCGAACATAGATTTTACTGATGAAGGGCGAAGTTAACAGTAGGTGAACATATATTTTACTGGTGAAGGTCGAAGTTAACAGAAGGCGAACATAGATTTTACTGGTGAAGGGCGAAGTTTACAGTAGGCGAGCATATATGTTACTGGTGAAGGGCGAAATTAACAGGAAGCGAACATAGATTTTACTGGTGAAGGGCGAAGTTAACAGTAGGCGAACATATATTTTACTGGTGAAGCGAACATAGATTTTACTGGTGAAGGGCGAAGTTAACAGTAGGCGAGCATATATTTTACTGGTGAAGGGCGAAATTAACAGTAAGTGAACATAGATTTTACTGGTGAAGACCGAAAATTTGACCAGGCAAAGCTTTCCCGGAATACAGTATTCCTCTATTTTGTCTAGCAATAGAATAGAAAATAACATATATGTGACATTCTTGTAAATAACTGATATGCAACAATTAATGGACTTTTTCAAAACCAAATGAAGCAATGTTAAATAAGAAGGAGACCAACTCATCCCTTTGGGTCAATAAAATATACCGATGTACCATGTCCTAAAATGTACAATTGTTTTTGTTATTTACGTATCATTCAATCAAACGTATAAGATAAACAAAATAAATACCTTTCAGGTTAAAAAGTTGTCTTGAATAACAACTCGCATGTTCAGGCATAGGAATGGTTCCTGTTCGTTGAAAATCCTCGCGTTCCTGTTTGTACAGGTCGGAAGTTTCACTTTCCAGTTCATACCAATCTGGATATGGGCCTGGGAAACCTTCTATTACCTTATAATCACCGACTCTGTAAAATCGTGCACACATGATTGTATACGTCACACAATTAAAGTTAAACCTACACAGACGTTAAAGATAGTCTTTCAGTTAGTCAAATGAGGCATTGTACCGGTAACGTTAGATTAGATATTAACAGATATTACGGTGAGTTAAGTCACTTTTAATTGTAAAAACAAGAACAGATTTAAATTAGGTGACGTGACAATTTAACTTAATTTCATTTTTAAAGACCGGAACACATTGTCTTATTCTTCGTGAACATTTTCATATAACTCTTTCTTTTGTTCATATTTTCATAAAGCTAAGGTTGTGTTGACTCTTTGGTATTCTTTTTTTTTTTTCATCACGCAGTAGAGTTTTATATGAATATTTTGCTAAAATTGTTGTTATTTCTTCTGTTCTTATACTCAATTAAAAAAAATTCTCCTTTTTGTATGAGGTAAATACGATTATTTTTGTCCCTTCGATATATCATGTCGCTCGGGGGCAAGGATTAATCTCGCAGCGTGATTTGTTTCCTTCATACATGTACATAGATAATGACATGTGATGATGATAATACGTTTTATAATAGATAATTTATTGTGTTTTACTGTGAGATGTTTTCAGAAGTTATTAATAACAAATATAAATCTAGTATAGATGTTGTACATGTATAATTTTATGATAAGTTATTTTGCTATACGGTATAATAACAGATGGAAGAAGACTGGTTACCTAATGGCGGCGTGTCCAGTAATGGGGGAACTCGAATCGTCTAGATTGTATATAAACTCTGTCCTCTATGAAGGGCAGCCTCTCCGTAGGTTCTCCCATTGATCAATACCATCAATGCATGTTTCTGTTTTTAAAAAACCCCCATAAAAATGCATCTATTATCAATGGTATCAAGTTTCATGTACCAGAACGAGGTATTTGTGTATGTGTGATGTTTCGATGACTGGTACGATATGTACTCTGTTTCCCTCATCAGACTAATTAATGAAGGTGACA
>NW_018407946.1:16170-19200 GCF_002113885.1 Mizuhopecten yessoensis | reverse complement strand
CATTCTAGACAACAGAAATAAGCAAGTACATATATAAATGATAAAAAGAAAAGTAAACAAACTCTTCATATATGTTCTAAACTAAGCGAGCCCCAACCACAAAGAGATGGGATAGTTATGAGAAAGTTCATGTACGTTTTATATTAAGCTATAGAAATACAATACAAGCATTGCTAGAAACTATTGACTATCATAACTGACTAAAACACATTTGATTTCCTAATTGAAATCCATTATGACTTAACACACTAGTCTATAGATTTATAGATTTTGAAACATGACTAATTTTTACACATGTAAATATTTCATAATAGCACGAAGATACATAATTTTGTGATTTGTATGGTGTATCACTTAGACCCTACTTTAGTGGACCATACCATTAGACTTGTTCTTCTGTTGTCATTGTGCATGCGTGGTATCTCCCTATGTTTCTGTATACTTATAGGAGATAAATGTCTTGTTACCTGATGTAAAGTGCTGCGTTGTGTACCTGATTTTAATATACTATATTTACAACTGTCATCGTAGGAATGATAATATCCATGTGCTGTAAAGCGCCTTAGAGTAATATTTTGCAAATTATATAGAACTCTATACTAATGTTGTGTATTTATCATTTTAATAATTAGATATCAATGGTCAATAATAGTAAATTGACTCTATTCATCTTGGGGACATTTTCCTGGTCTGTCTGACGTCAGTGCCATATGTTTAGTCCAAGTAACAAAGACAGCGCACATGTATCTGTATAAGAATCTTGTCCTATTTATATGCATTTTCTCCAGGTTTAATGCTAGCAACAGAGGTGTGCTTTTCGCCATATGCGTTCCATTTCTTTTCTTTCTGTTCTTTTCTTGTCCTGTCGCAATAACATCAGCCAATGTACAATGGCCTTGCTAATCATAATATATTTTTTTGTTTTTATGTTTCACTCCATTAACGAATGCTACATATACGCAATGAGGACAACATATACGTAAACAAAATCTTACCCGTTATATGTGTATCCAGTCTTTTCTAGTCCAGCCCCGGCAATAAGGGCCACCGCTCTGGTACCTCCCACGTAAATGGTTACACTGTACTTTAGCCCCTCGCAGGGGGTAATTGCTGGCATGGAATATGTGCGCACCACCATTCTAAACACCATAGTGAGGGCATATTTTACAGAGAATTGGCTAACCATTGTAGAATATAAAAAAAGGAAAAGGTTTTTATTTGCATAGCTTACATTTTTGGAATCGATTTAATTGAATTATATTGATAAACAATTATACAAGTTGGGAATATATGAAAATAGGACATGCTATATTCTAGTTATTTTGTAACAGGAATATGAGGATTGTTTAACTTTAAATTAACTTTATGACTTAAATAAGTTAGTTTGTTATAAAGATCTATCGATGGAATTTTTGCAATTAGTGGGCGATGAAGACTGAGATCGTGACATTGGAAATAAAGACCGTGACTTACGACAGCGGTGAGGACAATAGTGTCCATTCTACCAAACAACATCCTGACTTACGTCGGCTGTTTAACTCTATGACTTACGTCATCTGTTTAACTCTATGACTTAAGTCGGCTGTTTAACTCTATGACTTACGTCGGCTGTTTAACTCTATGACTTACGTCGGCTGTTTAACTCTATGACTTACGTCGGCTGTTTAACTCTATGACTTACGTCGGCTGTTGAACTCTATGACTTACGTCGGCGATGAGGACGAGAATTGTCTTACTACAATTAATACCCTGACTTACATCGGCAGTGAAGACGAAGAGTGTGTCAATATACATTCCTTTCTCCTTCAGGGCGGCCGTCACGGTCCCTACCATGTCGTCCATGGCCGTCACCATACCTGTTTCATGATGTCACTTATCTTATTTTAAATACATTTATAATAAATAAAAGGCGATGTGGCTTGAAATCTTTTAATCGGTAAATAATCCTTTAATAATTGTTTTACTTTCGTTTATTATTTTCATTTTAAATCTGCAATTATAGGAATAAACTTCTTTCCTGTTGTCAAAGATGAACGTATCACATACACACACAGGTGATTGCATTTTGAAATTTGGTAATAGATGCAGTAAGCTAAAATTGGGTTACACTGCTTTATCATAATACCTATAGCGATGAACAATGCATTACTTAATTGAACTTGGTGTTAAGCTATACACATATATATCTCGTCCATACACACCGGAATATTTCCTTCTTCCTTCGTGCTTTATGTTGCTGTACATGTTCTCGTACTTTGTTGGCACCTGGTGAATTGACACAATGGCATACATATTTTAAGTATTCGAAGAGAAGAGATATATTCAATGTGAAAACGACATATTTCATTAAGGACAAACTATAAGTGTGTATATCAAAGTTTTCTATATCACATGAAGAGATAATATCATATATCATTGTTTTGATTTTAAACCACTGAGTATACCAATAGGCTGTACAGAAATCGTAAACTGTATACCTGCAGTGCTAAACCCATACACGTGTGTATGCCGTATTAGCACTATCAAATTTACCAATCTGAACACGACATGAGGTTGTCTTACTGCCAATAACGTAAGCTTGTCATTTACAACTATGATATGTACATTCGTCAAATTTAGTACCTCTGAGTGGATTATCGATGAAAACTAGAACTTTACTGAAGTTCAATTTGTATATATATTTTAAATAGATACTTATTTCTTATAAAAAAAATATCAATATAAAATTCAATATTTATTTTACTTAAAGTACACACATTCATTACTAAATATCTTTATGAAAAAGTGAAATGCAATGCAATATATATAAACACTATATCAGTAACTAAATGACTCAACTGTGTGATGTGTTTATGTAATATCTCTAATGGTTCATGTGATGTGTTTATGTAATAGCTCTAATGGTTCATGTGATGTGTTCATGTAATATCTCTAAAGGTTCATGTGATGTGTTTATGTAATAGCTCTAATGGTTCATGTGATGTGTTCATGTAATATCTCTAAAGGTTCATGTGATGTGTTTATGTAATA
>NW_018407946.1:12532-14632 GCF_002113885.1 Mizuhopecten yessoensis | reverse complement strand
ACATGAGCTTTGTTACCGACACTTGCTATAGAGAAGTGTCAGAAGGAAAAAGTGAAACAGCTAGTAAGGAGAGGGAATCGAAAAAGCGTGTATATGTAAGTACAATGTACTTGTATATCATAAAACGGAAAAAGGACGGAGTTAATCACGAAAAACTCAACGAATGACACTTTTATTGATGTGTAAATGGATAAATATAATTTTGAAACAAATTTCAATTTTTGAATCAACTATACATAACTATATCCCGTAGGATTATAGTTATGCTACATTTAGTACATCTTAGGAAAACGGAGTGTTACATTGAGAAAAAAGCTATGTTTACATGAAGATGATTGCTGGTAGAGACTAGTGTGTTGTAAATGTTCAACCTCTGATAATGAAAGAAATGTATAAAGTGCATTATGGTTTTATGATTGAATGATGCTACTAGCAACATCACTGGATAGCGGATCACTTTTCAACAGCAGATTACTACATTAAAAGTTTGACATCTGTATATCTATCTTCAATTCATTCAATACATGCATGTTCTATTCCTGTATATATTGTCCCCAATAAGTCATTAAGTTATGAATAAATGCTGACTTTTAATTGTGCGGTTATGGATAAAGCTGTGTTACAATTGTAAATGACACAACGCATGTGTAACAGGTACCAAGCATAAAGCACAAGCGTATATAGTTACATAGTTAATAATGTAATCATATTTACAACATAGCAAAATAGTGAAATTAAATCACCAGTGCTGTGAAGCCAGTATAACCAAACACTAAGGTTTTTACTTGACACTCTGTCTTTCCAAAATGGGATATATACTCCGGGAAAGGGTCACTCACTTATTTTGCACTTTTAATTAAGGTCAAAGGTCAAAATGTAGATCACTGTGACATTTTTCACAATGACACTTCACCAATCAAAGACGACCAACATACGGTCCAAAGTTGATGATTGTCGGTGAAATGTATGTTCTGGACAGACCGTTAGGAAGAATATGCTACATGTATCCTACGATCGTGAGTAAATAAAGAAGAACTAACTGATACTGGCCAATGATCAAAGAAATGTTACATTATGTGTTACAATAAAGATCAACGTACTCTTAATTCATTGTTCTATGGATGCAAGTGGACTCTGGTCATGAAGCTACAATGTAACTATATAAGCTTGTGCTTTATGCTTGGTACCTGTTACGTTGTGTCATTTACAATTGTAACACAGCTTTATCCATAACCGCACAATTGAAAGTCAGCATTTATTCATATCTTAATGACTTATTGGGGACAATATATACATGAAGAGATCATGCATGTAATGAATGAATTTAAGAGAGATATACAGATGTCAATTGATAATGTAGTAATCTGTTGTTATAAAATTATCTGATATCCCGTGATCGTGCTGGTTCAATCATAAAACCATAATGCACTTTATACATTTCTTTCATTATCAGAGGTTGAAGATTTACAACACACTCGTCTCTACCTGCAATTATCTTCATGTAAACATAGCTTTTTCCACAATGTAACACTCCGTTTTCCCAAGATGTCGTAAATGTAGCATAACAAGTTATATAATCCTCCGGGATATATGGTATCATAAAGCTCGGTGGGCGGGTAATGATCATTACACCCTGTATGTCTCCGAACTGAGTGTATACTTATACGGTGAGAGATATGGTAACGTGTTGCAATCTTGTACAATTTTCGTATGAATTGACTTTCGATACGAAAATGATTTACGTTTTTGTCTGATCGTCATGTAGTGTAAATTTCGTATAACTATATTGTGTGATGCATTACCCTTCCCTCGAGCGCCGTCCTGATTAATTCCTGGTTGGGCAATGATCTATGGCAACAACCTGCGTGTCTTTCCAACTATGGCTAGGCAGATAATTGCACAGCAGAAATATCCAAGGAGACTTTTCTAAGCATTAGTCTACTGGAATTGATGGAAAGATCTCTGCAAACCGACTGACACACATCAGTATCTTTGCCAATCGAATTGTCTCCCATCGTACACTGTAAGGAATATCCCTTAGCAATTCGCTCCTTTATCGAGAAACAGAAAAAAAAACCAAAACAACTTCCGGTTACAAAT
>NW_018407946.1:10844-11931 GCF_002113885.1 Mizuhopecten yessoensis | reverse complement strand
GAACTGGATCAAGAGCACATAGTTTATATCTAAAATGTTTATTTTTAATCAGGTCACATAGTTTATAATTTAAGTATTTGTTTTACATCAGGTCACATAACTTATGACTTAAGTGTTTGTCCTATATGATGTTTATGTGGGATAGAAGATATAACATTTTAGTTTACCTGTCCGATTCGATATATTGTGAACGCACATAGTTCAGCAATTATCTTACATTATCGCTTTGCACTGTCAAACTGCTGACTTGGATTATGATTTCTTTAATTGCATGCACTCGCTAAGCCTGTTTTCTTCCCTAGTCTGTGTAAGACATTAGAAACAACTCGCCACTGGTTATTTGTTTGTCAAGTATTAAACGACATACTCATTGCGACTATAAGGGACAAGAAGAGGAGCGATTTGAAGTGAAGTAACCTAAGTAAAGAAATAGCAATGGAATAACGTTCATGATCAAAAGCAAATTCATAAAAAAAATTTCCGTTTATTGTTATTTTTACAGAAATAATGATATTATCCTTGTGGTATTCACCTGACAGTGTCGCCATATATATACGAAAGAAATGCATGTAACCATGGGCTCAGTGAAAAACATCAATCTAGATTTTTATTTTTACTTTCTTTAGGAAATATAAGCTATGAAAATAAACCAAAATGGAATTCTGCCGTTCTGTGATATACTATTTTATCATTGCAATATGCTGGATAAGTCTTCATTAACTATAATGCTTGCAAACTATGTCGAAAATGCTTTTGATCACGCTGCTCTATTCAAAAGAGATACTTTTTTATTTGTTTTGTTTTTGCAAATTGTCAAATCGATATTTGCAATGTTGGTATCATGTCTTTTCAGTAACCGTTCTATTTGTGTTGTTATAAGTATGTTGCTAGTAAAAGTTTTATGATGTCCCTTTCATATAAAGTAGGTTATACACGGCGTCGCTATCCTTACCCCGTCTTCATATAACTTCACGTTTAATTTACAACTTTATGACACACACAATAAAACAATTGATTTGGTTTAAAACTTTCAAATGACACATTCTTTTCACAGTATAAAGTCCTTTTGTACATTGTAGCGAAATGA
>NW_018407946.1:0-658 GCF_002113885.1 Mizuhopecten yessoensis | reverse complement strand
TACTCTAGAGCCAGCACTCGTGTGTGTACCTTACTCTAGAGCCAGTACTCGTTTGTGTACCTTACTCTAAAGTCAGCACTCGTGTGTATACCTTACTCTAGAGCCAGCACTCGTTTGTGTACCTTACTCTAGAGCCAGCACGCGTTAGTGTACCTTACTCTGGAACCAGCACTCGTTTGTATACCTTATTCTAGAGCCAGCACTCGTTAGTATACCCTACTCTAGAGCCAGCACTCGTTTGTATACCTTATTCTAGAGCCAGCACTCGTTTGTATACCTTACTCTAGAGCCAGCACTCGTGTGTATACCTTATTCTAGAGCTAGCACTCGTTGGTATACCTTATTCTAGAGCNTAGCGTTCGTTTGTGTTCCTTACTCTAGAGCCAGCACTCGTTTGTAAACCTTACTCTAGAGCCAGCACTCGTTAGTGTACATTACTCTAGAACTAGCAATTTTTTGCATACCTTACTCTAGAGCCAGTACTCGTTTGTATACCTTACTCTAGAGCCAGCACTCGTTTGTATATCTTACTCTAGAGCCAGCACTCGTTAGTGTAACTTACTCTAGAGCCAGCACTCGTTTTTATACCTTACTCTAGAGCCAGCTCTTTTTTTGTATACCTTACTCTAGAGCCAGCAGTCGTGTGTATACCTTACTC
>NW_018407945.1:1308-2504 GCF_002113885.1 Mizuhopecten yessoensis | reverse complement strand
TTTTGGGTATATATTTTATCCATTTTCAGCAGAAAATTACTCAAAATTAGTCAGAATCATCTTTGGTGAATGTGAGTATTACTTTGTCAAATTGGGATTCCTGCCCCATCCCCAGGGGCTAGGGCGGGGCCTCAAAGGGAACATTTACCAATATTTTCAAATTCTTATCCTTTGATGACATGACAAGTATTGTATTTCACTTAGTTAACATGCTGATTTCCACATCACATCTAAACAATAAAATAAAGCTACCAGTACCTATGATATAACTCAGGTGACCGCTAAGGCCCTTAGGCCTCTTGTTTAGCTGACCTTGTCCGAAGCGTCCGTCCATCCGTCATCTGTCCATCCGTCGTCCGTCCGTCCGTCCGTCCGTCCGTCCGTCCGTCCGTCCGTCCGTCCGTCCGTCAACTTTTCCTTTAAAACGCTAATAGTCATGAATGACTGAGCAGATTTTGACCAAATTNTGGGGAAGGGAAACAAATTTTGTATAAATGGTGGGTCTGGTCCCAATAGGGGAAATGTAGCAAATTCTTTAAAATCCTTCTTCTTCTGTAGGAATGAAAGGATTTGTTCCATATTTGGTCTGAAGCATCCTTGGAAAAAAGGGGAGCCAATTTTGTATAAACCATGGTTGTGCCCCCCCCCAGGGGCCTGAGGGGCGGGGCCAAATAGGGGAAACATAGCAAATTATTCTTTAAAATCCTTCTTCTTCCGTAGGAATGAAAGGATTTGGTCCATATTTAGTGTGGAGCATCCTTTGGTTAAGGGGAACCAATTTTGTTTAAACAGTGGGTCTGGCCCCCCTGGGGGCTGAGGGGCGGGCCCAATAGGGGAAATAAAGCAAATTCTTTAAAATCCTTCTTCTTCTGTAGGAATGAAAGGAATTGTTCCATATTTGGTTTGAAGCATCCTTGCTTGAAAGGGAACCAATTTTGTATAAGCTGTGGGTTTGGCCCCCCAGGGGCCTGAGGGGTGGGGCCCAATAGGGAAAACATAGCAAATTCTTTAAAATCCTTCTTCTTCTGTAGGAAGAAAAGGATTTGTTCCATAATTGGTCTGAAGCAGCCTTGGGTGAAGGGGAACCAATTTTGTATAAACCGTGGGTGTGGCCCCCCAGGGGCCTGAGGGGCGGGGCCCAATAGGGGAAATTCTTTAAAATTCTTTGTCTGTAGGAATGAAATAATTTGGTCCAT
>NW_018407945.1:0-658 GCF_002113885.1 Mizuhopecten yessoensis | reverse complement strand
TGTACTTACAGCACCTACTTCATACCAATTATTTTAAACATATTCCTCTGGGCCTCTTATTGTCACTTTGAATAATATTTCTGTTCGTGATAAAAACAAAAATAACTCTCTGTATAAATATATCAGATGACCGTTAAGGCCCATGGGCCTCTTGTTGCGTTTAAGTTAGTTTTTCTGAAACTATAAGTGCAAGACAAACCAAACTTGACAATTTGATGGTCAAAGTGGGGCACAGGCGAGACATATCAATCAGAAAGGCTTGTTATAGTGTTAATACTGGGCCACTGATATACAATGCCATCAGTTTTGATTATATATAGATATAAAATAGTCTTAATTGTTAGTTTCCAGACATCTCACAATCCCCAAAATGTGCTTGGTAACCTCTATATTGGTATTTACATTTCTTTCTTTTAAATTAATGGTTTGCTAATAGTATTAATTAATATCAATATTCATAGTGTATATTTGTACAAAACTAAAATAATAGGTTCCCCAGTGATTTCCCAAGGTTTAGTTGGCACCAGTGTCAGTTTTTAGGTCACCTGAGACAAAGTCTCAAGTGACCTATTGCAATTGCCTTTTGTCCGTTGTCGTCCGTCGTCCGTCGTCTGTCATGCGTCGTGCGTCCGTAAACAATTTACATTTTCGACTTCTT
>NW_018407944.1:69199-81553 GCF_002113885.1 Mizuhopecten yessoensis | reverse complement strand
ATTACACAGTTAAGAAATTATTAAGATTGAAGATAGAATGGTAAATTACTTGTATACCACAACATACTTTAGCTCTAAGCACTTTTTTGATTAAATTTGCATTAAAAGTAATCCAAAAGAGAGTAAAAACGACAGACCAAAGTCAACAAACATGAATAATCAAGACATTATCGATGTAGAAAATGAACAAAATGAATTATCGGTATTTAAAGAGAGTGAATTGGTCTCCTCATATATGCTTCTCTCTTTTCGAAAGGTTCCGAAATTCTCCCCTCAATAAAGATGAGACTTTACTAACTCCCCTTAACCCTTTATCTGCAATCAGTCATTTATTTTTTAATATATCTGAAAAAGAAAAATGAGTATAGCTTCCTGGGAGTATTCTTGATCATCTGTAGAAAGTATTTCGAAAAAATACGTTTGCAAAACAGTCTCCCNGAGAGAGAGAGAGAGAGAGAGAGAGAGAGAGAGAGAGAGAGAGAGGATGTAGTTAGACATGTCATCCGGTTTGAATTTGAATAAACAATTGAATCCAAAAAATAGAAAATAAAAAATAAACAAACAATAGGTGTTTAAATACTTTTTTAATAAGCAATATATCAAAGAAAAAAAAAAACATATTAAAATATAAAAATATTGTTTAGAAACAAAGCACAACGCGTACGACACACAGCTCCCAAGTTGTGAAACTAGTTATATCGCTAGAGAGCCGGTCCATTATCGCGTGTATCGGGTGACAAATACGTCTCTACTTCTTATAAAAAAATGTAATGATAACAAAAAACAAAAACGTGTTGATGCGATAAAGTCATCCTTGTCCAAATCTTCAGCTTTAAACAATTTTTTTTCTGAATATTACATACTTCTACTGCATACTTAGCTAGTAATGAAACGTCCAACAGATTCACTCTATAGCACATCAAACAAGACAATTAAACCCGGAACAACTGGCAGGACAATTAACACCCAGAACAACTGACAGGACACGGAACACCCAGAACAACTGAAAGGACACGAACACCCAGAACAACTGAAAGGACATTTTACAGCCGGAACAACTGACAGGACATGTAACACCCGGAACAATTGACAGGACACTTTACACCGGAACAACTGAGTGGAAACGTAACACCGGAACAACTGAGTGGAAACGTAACACCCGGAACAACTGACAGGACACTTAACACCTGGAACAACTGACAGGACGTGTAACACCCGGAACAACTGAGTGGAAACGTAACACCGGAACAACTGAGTGGAAACGTAACACCGGAACAACTGACAGGACATGTAACACCCGGAACAACTGACAGGACATGAAACACCCGGAACAACTGACAGGTCATGAAACACCCGGAACAACTGACAGGACAATAACACCCGGAACAACTGACAGGACATTTTACATCGGAACAACTAACTGGGCTCGTACCACCTGGAACATCTTTCAGGACACGTAAAATCCGGAACAACTGACAGGACACTTTACACCCGGAACAACTGCCAGGACACTTAACACCCGGAACAACTGACAGGACACTGAACACCCGGAACAACTGACAGGCCACTTTACACCGGAACAACCGAGTGGACACGTAACACCCGGAACAACTGACAGGACATGTAACACCCGGAACAACTGACAGGACACTTAACACCCGGAACAACTGGCAGGACACTTTACACCGGAACAACCGAGTGGACAGGTAACACCCGGAACAACTGACAGGACACGTAACACCCGGAACAATTGACAGGACATGAAACACCGGAACAACTGTCAGAACACTTAACACCCGGAACAACTGGCAGGAAACTTTACACCCGGAACGACTGACAGGACAATTTACACCCGGAACAACTGATAGGATTTTTTTACACACGGAACAACTGATAGGAATTTTTTACACACGGAACAACTGATAAGAAATTTTTACACACGGAACAACTGATAGGACAGTTTACATCCGAAATAACTGACATGATACTTAACGCTGGAACAACAGAAAGGACACGTCACTCAAGGAATAGTGACGGGGGATTATTATCACATAAATAAACAAGAATATGAAAATATATTTATACTGGATAATTGGTGGTTTTTTTTTACCGCTTTCGCTTGGTTATGTTGATATAAAATATATAAGTATTGATATGCTGAGAAAAGAGGAAGCAGAAATGGCGCAAAACAGATAGTTTTCTGCTTAATCATGATTTAGGCTAGTTAGATTTATCAAGTGTCCGAAAGAGATCTTTCTGTTTTCGTATCTACTATGCTTCTCCCAAGTAAACGTTCCCTTATATCGTGAATAAGACTGGCTACATTTAATTTTTTGTCTGATCGAGATCTTTCTGTTCTTGTAAAGAATATGCTTCTCCCAGGTAAACTTTACCTTATGTCCTAATACCATCCTATTAAGTTGTTAATACCTGCAACAAATCCAATTATCTTACCAAACCAGACTTATATCGACGTTCCACTACGATAATTGTCACGCATGTTATTAACTTCCTGATTTTGTTTCATTTCTTCTATTCGTATTCGACATTTTCAGGACACGTTTCATCCTGAGCAATAAAAAGGATACATTACATCTGGAACAACTAACAGCACACGTTACATCCGCAACAACTATCTGGGCTCGTACCATACGAAACATCTATCAGGACACGTTACATCCGGAACAACTAACAGCAGACGTTACATCCGCAACAACTGTCAGGACACGTTATATCAAAACAACTAACAGGACACGTTACATCCGGTACAAAAACCAGCACACATTACATCCAGAACAACTAACAGATCATGTTACATCCGCAACAACTAATTGGAAGCGTTACATCCTGAACAACTTACTGGACACGTTACTTCCGGGACAACTAATAGGACACGTTACATCCGGAACAGGCAAATAACTGTTCTGCGTATTCATGATTTTATTGTAGAAAGTGTTCTCTGCGCTTCAATGATCTTTTGTTCGGTTTCCATGTCTTTCTGTAACTTCTTTTGTTCCTTATCATTATTTTTTTCTTTAAACAATCCAACCATGGTTCCTATTGCATTTGCAACTTTTTCTGCTGCATTTCCAACGGCTACTACTGCAGACCCTACACTGTTCATTAGTCCGACCATAAAAGACTCATCTCCCTTTTCGCATTCCTTTCTAAAATCGTCACGATAGCTCCCACATTTTTCTTCGAACTCTTTTTCTCTTTACTCTAAATCGCGTTTCCTCCTTGACTTGATTTCCCATTCTTCAATTTCTCTTTCCATTGCTTCGAGTTCCTTTTTAGCAGCTTTCTGCTTTCGAAGTGTTTCTTCAAATTCCTGAGACTTTTCTTTTTCCTTTGTCTGAAGTTCCAATTCCTTTGCTCGAAGTTCCATTCGACTTGCCTCAACTTCTTTTTTCACAGCTTCAATTTTCTTTTGTTCGGTTTCCAGGTCTTCCTGTATCTTCTTTTGTGCCTTATCAATCTTCTTTTTTTCCTCAAGTCGGAATTCCTCAGCTCTTCGCTGAAACTCCTGTTCTGCTTTCTCAAACATCTCGTTTGAGTAGTATGATTTCCCAGTCTCATTCACGATATCTTGCACCATTTCAACCAGTTCAAGTGCATCGGCGCCAGTTTTCCGACCTCTTGGAGAGTTATCAAATGCTAAATATTTGTAACCACATCTCTGTAAAATGTCTTTCAGTTTATCTGGAACCTCTTTGATATACTCATGAATGGTCATACCGTTGTTTTCTAAGTCATCTTTTCGTGTAAAAAGTACTATCAGGTACTTGAAGAATTCTTCACCAAAGACATTACTGAAGTGGGTGATTGTGTTCTGCTCTTCTGGTGTGATGCGCCCTACTTGAACAACAAGAATAAAGGCGTGAGGTCCGGGAGCGAGCATTGCTATGCATTTAACGATTTCTTTTGTGATATCTTCGTTCGGTAATGCCGTGTCAAACAATCCCGGTGTATCCACTACTACCAACTTCTTGCCAAAGCGCTCCGCTGTATGGAATTCACATCTATTTGTCATTGAGGACATTTTAGACATAAAGGCTTTCTTACCAAGAATGTTGTTTCCGGTTGCACTTTTTGCAGACCCTGTGCGTCCTATCAAAGCTATCCGGTACTCGTTTTCGACTCCAGATGAAGTATATTGATCTACAACAAAACAATATCGAACATAAGTGCGTTGAAAAAAGACAAATGTAGACGAGGCAAAGCATATTGCTATCCACGTTCCAGTAAAATTGGCTGGTTGTGGGAAATTTCTACTACTGTAACATTATACTTTTAATTAGGTTTACTGTCTCTCAAACTGTCCATCTATCATAAAAAAACATATTTTCTCAAAATGCAAATTTGCAATTTCCCATAAAATGTCAGTAAATAATGCATACCAGTCACAGCCATTTCTGACATGTTTTCTGCCACAGGAATTTCTGACATGTTTTCCGTCATAGACATTTCTGCCATGTTTTTCGTCATCTGTGATCAATATAATATATAGTTCTCATAAATAATAACGACAGTATGATCTAATAGAGGCGATCCGAGCAAACAAATGTACGTTGGATGCGTATTATCTAAATCAGCAAAACAAATTTGCCTAATTTTCAGGGCAATCCGCAATTTTTTTAAGGGAGAAATATAAGCAAAAACTTTAACTCTCAAAATCCAAGATGGCCGCCTGTCGACCATTTGTTAATTCTATCAGTCTCAAAAGTAATCACGCACAATGAAGGACCATGAGAAACTTACAAAATATCCGTCCAGCACTTACTGAAGAATAGAAATAACAAACCTAAATTGTCAAAACAAAGTTAGCTGACAGTCAGGCATTTTGTTTATCTGACAAGTCTCAAAAGTAAATATACATCACAAGGGCAACTTACAAATCAAATTTGAGAAAGGACTCAATACTTTCTCACAAATAGCGATTACAAGAGTAGTTTTAGAATGGGCAACGGACGGACCACAGACCACGGACTAAGGGTGATTTGAATAGCCCACCAGCAGATAATGATCGGCTTAAAATTTGATGGTGGGTGCTAAAGACTGCGAGAGACCGGGTGTTTCTGTACGTCAAAATGGCAGACGGGATCACTTCCAACCGACCAGGTTGTAAACAGGTGTGATAGATGGAAAATGTTAGATAATGTGACAGTAACTTGATAAAAATGATGGTACGATGGAAGTTAATACCAATAAGTATCTGGGGTAGATAAAATATCTGGAGAAGTGCATTAGAAATGTTTAACAACAATGTTGTCTACCAAATGAACTCGTCAAAGGAAATTTCGTCTATAAAAACTCTCCCCAAAAGGACCACTGACAATTTCGTTCAAAAACGAATCAACAATTAGAAGTATAAAACACAATAGAAAAAAAAAGATAAACAAAGACGAAACTGAACACAATCAACTCAATATCGTCATTTACTCGAGAGTATTAAAAAGTTCAGGATAGCGAATGTCCGTCCACCCCAACTAGATGTTGTCTGATTTATTAACGTGTTCAAGCTCTGTAATAAATAAAGTTAAAACTTTGTTTCAGTTTTAAAATACATACCTGAAGTTTTCATGGTGACATTGACGACGAATTTCTTTTCCACTCGGGTCTGTATAACGGTCTCAAACACGGGTAAGGCTAAATCCAATAGTATGCTGATCTGGTAAAACAGTGCTTTTCACTCAGAGCTCCTTGATGAGATTGGGCCAAGATATATCACTTTTTATTTAACAGTTCAATAAATACCTAATCGTCCCTCAAAGTGCATTCAAAATTGTCCCGTTACCTTGATTCATGCAATCAAAGGTGACCGCTCCTTACTTACGAGAGAATTTATATGGGTTTTCCGGTCACGTGGTACTTGTGAAGTCTAATGAGTCGCCTTGGGTCACATGTCCATATAACAGCTGCATGTATTTCCAACATGTCACCATTCGTAACGAGAGTTTCTCCATGCACGAATATATACTGACGTGCAAGGCTGTACCGACAGCAAACTATGAAGATTAACTGTGGAAAAAAAATCAGCAGACACCGTGCACTAATCTAATTGCGGACAGAAATAATACTGGGAGGAATTTAAGGTACTATCTATTTTTAAACATTAATAAAAGTAAGTGGACCTGCATTTCTTTTCTCGTCGATTTTCTCAATCAGACATATTAAGATATATCCCTTTGAATATAAATATCTACTGAAATCAAAATAATGTTCAATCTTGAGCAGTTGTTAAAATTATTAGCCCTTTTCTTATTTACTATTTACCAATATAATGCGTTTCGGTCAGAAGCTAGTAGATCAACATCTTTTAGTAGCAATGTTATTTCCCCCTTAATATGTCACTTCAAATGTACAGGAATTATGCCCTATGCTTAACATAGTACTCGCACTTGAAACTGATAAAATATATGAATCACTAGCCCTCCAACATATAATACTGTCACCTTGAAATATAGCGTACTTAAGATAAGCTGTCATTTGCAATATTTGCGTTGCACACTCGTGACCATGTGCGTATTATCAATGTTTGTATACATATTTGTTGCAACAATCGCATGTATTGTTTTCTGGTGTAAATATTGGTTACATGTGTTATCTAGTGTTATAATGTTAATGTCAAAAACGTGGGCGGGTGACGGACGTTTAAATATGTGTACAGAAACAGAATAGAAGTGATACGACCTCGGGGCGGAGGCAGACAGCTGTGAACGCGCAATTGCCTCCTGTTGTGGGTATCGATACTCAAAGAGGCCTACCACAAGAGTTAAAGACACGAGTTACACACAGTAAAAAGTAGTAGGGTTGGTGTTTTAACTTCAAGTTTGGAAAGTATTTTGATTACAGTAAGATTGCAAGGAAATATCTTTTCTATGTGATTTAGAAAATCTATAAGAAGATGTTTATTTTAACTTCGCTCATTCTTATTTCAGCCTTTAACAAGACAAGGTATCCACTGACATTGTCCAACAGTTTAGCCTTGCAGTTTGCGACCGGTACTGCATTGAGTGTTAGTGTACGTGTATAGAAGACGCTCTTGTGTTATTTGTTCTTTTGTCCTAAAGTTTTGTCATTACTTTTCAATCTTTCAATATCTATTGCAAGTCCATAGCCAAATACTTTTTAACAAATCAACTCAGCCATATGATATCCGTTTGCGCCATTGTCTCTGAAAAACAGCACAGTACAATGTCGATCATATCTCCATAACGTCAATGTCCACAGGCTGCTGAGTATACGATAAATATCTGGGCATAGATGTAATCAGGTAGCTCTGACTGCAAAGTATTTTTTCTACCAGATCAACATATAGAGTTACGTTATTTGTCTTTTAAACCGTTAGAAAGACCTTGGCGTAAAAGAAAATAGCATCCAAGATCAACGTATTGGTGTATATGAATTCATAAGTGGTACAGTTTATGCTCTCTGCATGTCAGTGTAAATGCCAACTCATACCCCTCATTAAATTATTATAAGAGATTGCACACTAAAAAATCAGATAAATTATAGTTGGGTGGACGGATCTTTTCTGACCTGAACTATTCTTAAACTCACAATTGCCTGTTTTCTAAGTGAAATTATTTGATAAAAGTGATTCTTGTTGTTATCAAATTACAATCTTATACGAGTCTCGACTTGCTATTAAGTCAATGTTTCTTATATTTACTTATCGACTTGGTTTATTTGTCGGTTTGCTGATATTTAATTAAACATGTCAACCAGAAAGAAACGACTTCTCTACGAAGTTTATTAAAAGTATGCTTAATTTATTTGAATGCAGCACAATTTAAATTTACTGCACTTACTGATAGCGAAAGCTCAATTCTTGGAATAGCCAAACCTATTTTTCGAGAAACAAAAAAAATGTTCCTTGTGTTTAAGTAGTCACCAAGCATTCTATTTACGTGTTAACACTTTGTCTCTTACAATGTCGATGTTTCTGTATGGATTTTGCAGATATGATTGCTGATAGCTCCTCGAATAATGTGCAGTGTTTCTGACATATAGATTTCCCCTTCTGCCTAGCTTCGGTATACAATTATTAAGCTCCGTAGTCATGTCATGTACCCTCATTTGCTGCATGTTAACTGGTCTGCATGATTTCTTTTTCCAGTTTAAGTAAAGTTTACTTTGATCCCCAAGGCAAGAAGTGAAACAGTCAGCTGTGTAACACTTAAGCCATGTTTTGTTTCGGTTATAAATTGCAACATTACACCTGTAGATTTGTATGCAGTGTGACGCTATCGATAAACTTATACCTAGCAACCTAACGTTGGAATTTCTTTTTGCAGTTTACTTTGTGGTTGAGGGTACCTGTCTGAAATATAGAAATAAAATCCTCACATGAAGCGACCAATATTTTTTCCGGTAGAAGGGTTGTATCCGGAGACACAGGCCTTTTAGGATGGACAGGCAAACGCCTCCCTCTATATTTCTGCTTCTATATTTCTTCTGTGATCCATTGGGAATTTTCCATTACTTCTATCACTACCATATTGAGACAGCTTTAAGATGTCTAGTTGATGGTGTCCATGTCTATATCGTTATTGTCACTCATATCAGGTAGACAAATATGCAAACTTTCGAGCTTAGAAATGTCTTATTCGTCGATTTCAACCATTTTGCAGACGATATATTTTCTAACAGATCGATGGCGTTCTCTCTCATTTACGTTTGTGTAAGATAGAGCTGTCTAGGGTAAGAAAGGGGTGTAATAAATTTCTATCTAACATCCCATTTCACGTTACGTGACGTCACAATTGCTCAACAACGACATCACGTTCGAAGAAGTCCGATGCCGAAATGCGGAAAAGGCGACCTGATGAAAAACAAATTCTTCCACAATATATTGACCATTCAAATTAGAAAGGTTTATTTTCTTTCTGCAAACAATTGAATTTAAAACAAAAAGGAAAGAAAAAATAGATAAACGATATATACTTGAATCCTTTTTAATAAGCATTTCACCAAACTAAAAAACAACATATTGAAATAAGAAAATATTGTTTAGAAACAAAGTACAACAAGTACGACACACACTTTCCAAGTTGTGATATTCGTTCTATCGCTAGAGAGCCAGTCCCTTATTGCGTGTTTCGGACGCCAAATATGTCTTAACTTCTTACCCAAAAAAAAAAAAAAAATATCAATAAAATACACACAAATTTATAAGAAATTGAAAAAGAAAACAAATATTGTTGCGATAAAGTCCCATCGTCCAAATGATCAGCTTGAAACAATAAAAAAAATGACATACTTCTACTGTATTTAATATAAACACAAGTAATTAAACGTCCAACATATCCACACTACACCCACGAATTAATTTGCAAACTAAACTTGTAACTGCACAACAAACAGAACAATTACACCCGGAAAAACTAACAGGACACTAAACACACGGAAAAACTGACAGGATAATTTGGTAGCAGTATACAGTAGAAATGGCTTGATCCTCAAAATAAAGTGCATGTCTCAGATAATCATGGATAGTGAATTTTACCTGCACAACACACCTACATATATATGCATATTTATAAACTACATTTTGAAATCATTTTGTTTAGAGGACTTAATTGTTTTCAACAACTGTTTGCCCAGATTTGGCACTTGTGAAAACCATGGTTACCACATCAAAAAACACCAAAATAGGCAAAATAACATGATTTTTAACCCGAAATTGACCCCCGCAAATAGTAGTTTTTTCTTAAAACCTGTCTGCAAGTAAATACTGCTTACTCGGTAACAGAAATACTCACATTTTAGCTTAGGTCATTCCGCTGGATTTTTCACAGTATTTACACATGTGCTGAGTACAAAAATAGACTACACGAAAAGCTAAACTTTGTTGTGGAGACACAGATTTGTAAATGCCAAAAACTGTAGTCTCAAACCAAATTCGATTTTTTTTTCTGAAAAATTATGAAGCCCACATAGTCCACTTCATCATGTATATGCCAATTTTAGTGCTGATTAAAAAAAAAATGCTACATTGCTATATTACAGGGGTTATTCATTGTATAAAAATATCACCCATGGCCATCTTACGCTACTGTACACTGTTACCTTATACATCACTTTTTCCCCAAAAATTTAGTTAAAAAATTAAATGTCTGGAATGTGACACAATGAACAAAACGATGTATCCGTTTCCTTTCTCACTTTGATAGTGAACGAGTAATATGAATTCTCCAGACAGGTGCATTTTTACCAATTCTGCTCTCAAACTACCTACAAGGGGAGGTTATCTGAAAAAATGAAAACTTCAATAGGTTTGTAGTTTTCATGAATAAAGTTTCATTTTGGGTGAAATATGATGCTTTAAATTCATATGTATGTAAAAAAAAAACCGGTATAGTGATATAGTGATGTTTCTGTCTTGTTTGATGACGTCATAGTAGCTGTGATGTCATCATAACTAGGACGTCATCAATGGGCATCTATAACATCATCAAGGCTCACTGATGTCAAAATGAATACCAGGAAACCCATCACAACAACAAACTAGCAACAGACACACTTCCCGTAACCGATGAACAGCACAAAAATATCAGATATTCTAAAACATCAGATAAAGTGTACACTTCAGCACTTGTTACTGCACAACAAACAGAAAAATTACACCCGGAACACCTGACAGGAAACCAAACACCCGGAACAACAGACAGAACACTCACTAATCACCCGGAACAACTAACGGGGCACTTAACACCCGGAACAGCTGACAGTACACTTTACACTCGGAACAACTGATAGGACACGTAACACTCGCAAAAACTGACAGGACACTAAACACCCGAACAGCTGACAGGACACTTAACACACGGAACAACAGACAGAACACTCACTAATCACACAGAACAACTAACGGGACACTTTACACCCGGAACAGCTGACAGGACACTTTACACTCGGAACAACTGATAGGACACTTAACACCCGCAAAAACTGACAGGACACTAAACACCCGAACATCTGACAGGTCACTTAACACACGGAATAACTGACAGGACACATAACACTCAAAATAACTGACAGGACACTCAACTTCCGGAACAACTGACAGAACACTTAACACCCGGAACAACTGACAGGACACTTAATACCCGACAACTGACAGGACACTAAACACCCGAACAGTTGAAAGGACACTTACAACACGGAACAAATGACAGGACACATAACACTCATTACAATTGAAAGGACACTCAACATCCGAACAGCTGACAGGACACTTAACACCCGGAACAACTGGCAGGACACTTAACTCCGGGGACAACTGACAGGACACTAAACACACGGAAAAAACAGGCATTATTATTTACACCCGGAACAGCTGAGAGGATATTTAACACACGGAACAACTAACAGGACACTAAACACATGAACAAAACAGACAGGATAATTTACACCCAGAACATCTGGCAGGACACTTAACACACGGACCAACCTGTCTATTTGGTGTTTTTACCGCCTTACCTCGGCTCGGTTATGTTGTTTTACACTCAACGCATATTGATATACTGAGAAAAGTAGCAAAACAGAAAGTCTCTGTTGAATCGTGAATAAGGCTACTTAGATTTATAAAGTGTCCGATAGAGATCTTTCTGTTTATATATAGAATATGCTTCTCCCGAGTAAACTGTCCCTTGTATCCTGCTTCCATTCTATAAAGTTGTATATACCTGCAGCAAATCCAATTATCAAAAACGAACCAAAAATAGACTTATCTCCACGTTAAATTAAAACGCATATTTTTAACTTGCTCACCCTGCTTTTTATTCGTTTCTTGTATTTCGCGTTTCTTATCCAACTCGTATTTGGCAATATATATCCTGAAAATTTAAAAGGATACGTAACATCCGGAACAACTAACAGGACACATTACATCAGAAACAACTAGCAGGACATGTTAAGTTCGGAAAACTAACAGTACACTTTCCTTCAGGAGCCATTAGCAGGACAAGTTACATCCGGAACAACTAACATGACACGTTACATTCGGAACAAGTAACAGGACGCGGTACATCCGGAACAATTTACAGGACGCGTGACATTCAGATCAACTAACAGGACACATCACATCAGAAACAACTAAAAGGACACATTACATCTGAAACAACTACCAGGACATGTTAAATTCGGAACAACTAACAGTACACTTCCCTTCAGGAGCCACTAACAGGACACGTTACATCTGAAACAACTAGCAGGACAAGTTACATCCGGAACAACTAACATGACACGTTACATCCGGAACAAGTAACAGGACGCGGTACATCCGGAACAACTTACAGGACGCGTGACATTCAGATCAACTAACAGGACACATCACATCTGAAACAA
>NW_018407944.1:7138-57242 GCF_002113885.1 Mizuhopecten yessoensis | reverse complement strand
ACACGTTACATCCGGAACAACTAACAGGACACGTTACATCCGGAACAACTAACAGGACACGTTACATCCGGAACAACTAACTGGACACGTTACATCCGGAACAACTAAAAGGACACATTACATCTGAAACAACTAACAGGACACGTTACATCTGGAACAACTAACAGGACACGTTACATCCGGAACAACTACCAGGACACGTTACATCCGGAACAACTACCAGGACACGTTGCATCCTAAACAAATAACATGACACGTTACATTCGCAACAACTACCAGGACACGTTACATCCGAAAGAACTACCAGGACACGTTACATCCGGAACAACTGGCAGGACATGTTAAATTCGGAACAACTAGCAGTACACTTTCCTTCAGGAGCCACTAATAGGAACACGTTACATCCGGAACAACTAACGGGACACATTTTATCTGAAACAACCAACATGACACGTTACCTCCAAAACAACTAACAGGACACATTACATCCGAAAGAACTAACAGGACACGTTACATCCGGAACAACCAACATGACACGTTACCTCCAAAACAGCTAACATGACACGTTACATCCTAAACAACTACCAGGACACGTTAATTCCGGAGCAACTAACATGACAGGTTTAAATCAGAGCAATACCAATGCACTTTCTGTCAGGAACCACTAACATGACACGTTACATCCGAAATAATAAACAAGACTTGTTACACCCGGAACAACAAGCAGGACACGTTACATCAGAAACAACTAACATGACAAATTAAAACCCGGAACAACTTAAAGGACACCTTACAACTGAAACAACTAAAAGGACTTGTTACATTTGAAACAGCTATCTGGAAACATGAAATACGGAACAATTGACAGGACACGTTTCATCCAGAACAATTAACAGGACACGTTACATCTGGAATAACTAACAAGACATGATTCATCCGGAACAACTAACTCAACACACGAGATCCGGAACAACAAGCAGACCATCTATTACATCCGGAACAACTAACAGTACACTTTCCTTCCGGAGCCACCAACAGGACCCACTATATCCGGAACAACTAAAGGGCACGTCACATCCGGAACAACAAGCAGGAAATCTATTACATCCGGAACAACTATCAGGACATGTGAAATCCGGGACAACTTAATTGACACACTAGATCCCGACCATCAAATAGGATATATACTACATTTTAAACAACTTAAACGGCAATTTACATCCTGAACAACTGACTGGACACGTGTAATCTGGAACAAATCATTAATATATACACATTTTTATTTAAATAAAAACATTTATGATTGAAAAAGGACATTGTTTATGCTTCATATTAGTTATGGTGTTTTACATTCACATGCTGCAAAACTCAAAGTCAACTGAAGCAATAAAATAACACTTCTGCGAACTTGTGCTTATAATAGGAAATGCTTCTATTGAAATAATTTCAAAGATATATCCCCATAGTGCTTTCCCAGCGGTTGTTGCTGCAGTTATAGCCCAGACCATAACAGTCTTCCCTTCGTTTTCGTACCTTTTCCTATCATTGTCTCGCATGTTTCTAATTTCTTCCTTGTATCGTTTTTCTTCTTCCTCTAATTCGTGTTTCTTATCTCGGACTCGACTTTTTCGATTTCAAATTTCTTTTTGTTTCCTCCAAGTTCCTTTTTTTCGGCCTCTTGTTCGGAATTTTCCTTTTCCTTTGTTTGAAGTTCCAATTCTTCTACTTGCATTGTTTCCCCCATCCAATTTCTTTTTTATGTCTTTCCCATTCTTTTTCTTTGAAGTCAATCTTTTCCTGAATCTGCTCAATCTTCTTTTCTCTTTTAAGTTTGGTTTTCTTAGCGTCGCTGAAATTCCAGCCCTGAGTTTTCAATCTTGTCATTTGAGAAGTAAGCTTTGCCAGTCTCCTTCATGATAGCTTGGATCATTCTAAACAGATCTAGTACATCACATTCAGTTATCTTACCGCTCGAAAAGTTATCAAATGCTAAGTATTCTGGTGTGAAGCGCCCTACTTGAACAACAAGAATAAAGACATGTGGTCCGGGAGTCAGAATTCCTATGCATTTAAGAATTTCTTTTGCGATACCTTCGTTGGCTAATACCGTGTCGAACAGTCCCAGTGTGTCAACTACTAACAACTTCTTGCCAAAACGCTATGCTGTGTGGAATTTACATTTCTTTGTCACTGAAGATCCAGCTAATTTAGACGTGAAGGATTACTTACCCAGAATGGTGTTTCCAGTCGCACTCTTTCCAAACCCCGTGCGTCCTATCAAAGCTATTCGGTACTAGAACCCTGATACTTTACACCCGAAACAACTATCAGGACTCGTAACATCCGGAACAACTGACAGGACACTTAACACCTGGAACAACTGACAGAACACTTTACACCTGGAACAACTGACAGGACACGAAACACCCGGAATAACTGACAGGACACTTTACACCTGGAACAACTGACAGGACACTTCACACCTGGAACAACTGACAGGACACTTAACAAACGCAACAACTGACAGGACACTTAACACACGGAACAACTGACAGGACACTTAACACCCGGAACAAATAACATGACATTTTACATCTGAAACAACAATCAGGACTCTTTACACCCGGAACAAGTGACAGGACACGAAACACCGGTACAACTGGCAGGACTCTTAACACCCAGAATAACTGACAGTTCACTATACACCCGAAACAACAATCAGAACTCTTAAAAGACGGAATAACTGACAGGACACTAAACACCTGGAACAAATAACATGACATTTTACACCCGAAACATCAATCAGGACTCTTTACACCCGGAACAAATAACATGACATTGTACACCCGAAACAACAATCAGGACTCTTTACACCCGGAACAACTGACAGGACACTTTACACCCGAAACAACAATCAGGACTCTTTACATCCGGAACAACTGACAGGACACTTAACACCCGGAACAACTGACAGGACACTTAACACCCGGAACAACTCACATGAAACTATACACCCGGAACAGCTAAAAGGACACTTGTAACCCAGAACAACAGACAGGACACTTTATATTCAACATTTGATATAGCGCCCTATCTAGCTAACATAGGCCACTCTAAAGCGCTTTACAGTACATCGATACCTAGCGGCTGTGTCAGGCATCCCTGCCAATGCCATTGATGATACGGAAGCTGGCGAGGACGCCGGAACTTCACAATTGAAAAGCGACGGCTTGGGTATTGGTGAAGTTGGAGGTCATGGGGTTAATGGTGACGATCATGCTTTCTCTATGGAGGAAGAGATTCCCCAACCTGAAGCTGTCCTCGAGCCATCCCTGGATATTGAAGATGATGGAGAGGCAGCATCTGCTTAAAGTACCAGGCAGGCACCTATTCCCCTTCCCATGAGATCAACCAGGATTCGAATGTCCCCTGAGTGGCACAAAGACTTTGTGTTACGTCAGGACCCAGTCCCAACTTCTGATTTGGGAGCCATAGCGGAATACTTCCAACAATTGGTGGAGTCAGGAGTTGTGGACCGGATGCCTGAACAAGTTTTAACATCATTATTGGCTTAAAGCTGTCATTAAGTCTGGAGATTTTTGCCTTTGCATTGTTTTATATATTATCATATCCATTATATAAGTTTTACATGCATTTTATATATTCATAACTTGGAGAAGGTATATTGTATTCTCAGAGTTTATATGATGAGGGCATCATTTCCCAACAGAGGGGAGTATGTGGCAGGTTGAATTATTCTGTCATTAGGATATGTGATCATTGTATATAATGAATGTGCTGTTTGAATTTTATATAAAGACGGGCATGGGATTCCTTAAAAGTCTTTCCTGTAATGGGATGCCTTAATGTTTATGAACAGGTGACCTGTCTTTAAGTATCTTCATGTATTGACATGTGATGGACTATAGGGATTGTGATTGGACAAGATTAACCTGAAGTTCTTGCTTTCAATCTCACTCTGACTTCTATCCACGTTTTCACACCTGGCACCTGGTGTAATCCTTCATTTTAAAGGAGCTTTGTAATAGAATATGCCTTGGCTATATTTGGTGGTAAGTTATACTATTTTATACTGGTTTTGGTAAATAATTGTACTCCAGATTTAAAACATTAGGTGTAGGCTCATTCTGTATAACGTTTAAATAATGGTTCAATGGTAAAAAATATAATTATCTTTGTCTTGAGTTATAAACTTTTGTAATGGGCAGTTACCGCCATTTTAGGTGGGCTTTGTCTATAATTAAATAAAGGTAAATACTCATTAGTTTTATACACAAGTTTCTAGTGAAGATGCTTGCTGAAAATTTCATGTTATTCTTTTTAGAGGTGAACCTTTCAGTCCATTTGGTCCAAGGCAATGATATATATGGCTCTTAAGCCACGTGTAAACCCCTGCAATATCTCGTAGGGTGATTGTATGGATATATTTCATTTGTGCAAAGTCACTTTTATTATATGAGAAGTAATTGTGTAATTTAAAGATATACCCATATCTTATATAAATATAACAAAAGATTTGTTCTTGAGGTGTGTTAATTTAATAAATTTAACCGTAGCTATATTTTCATTCTTAAATGGAAAATAATTGTAAAGTTATATTTCTAGTAATAAATTGTATATTGTAAAATACAATTTACATCTCTCAATTATGTATAAACGAGAATAACTGATTGAATTGCAATATATATGTAAGTAAAGAGTTATCGTTCTTTGCGGTTTTAAATAAGGGTGTGTGAGTAATGTATTTTATGTTTTGTTTTCTAGGGTTTTATTTCCATGTAATAAAATATCATCGAACCCTCAACATCTCGTGTTTTATGAGACTGTTACACATATACATTAATTAATTCAATTTTGAGGAATTCGCAGGAGCTGCCTTACCAGGCGCTAACTACTAGTCCTATGCCACCTGGCTAATATCTCCCTATGTGTGCGTGCCTGCGTGTGGGCTGGATATGTATTGTTTTCTGTTTTGTAGTGGGACCGTGCTTCCAATGGCATCTTTTATAGTGCCACCTCACTTGAATGCTACACCACACATACCGCAACATCCCCCCAGACCATTTTATACTAAACCTGGGTTGTTGGAGTTGTGTGGGCAGGAGATAAAACACTCTCTCTGATATTCCATGCGTACATTGACTTCGAGGATCGAACCCCGGCCGTCTGCGTGGAAGGCCGAAGTGTTAACCATTCGACCAATACACCTGGAACTGACAGGAAACTTTACATCCGGAACAACTGACAGGGCACTTAACACCCGGAACAGCTGACATTTTATAAGACACCTCTAGCTTGGCAATTGGTTGAAAACAAAAGTTGTTTAACATAATGATATGATGTTTACTTATGTACTATCTGTTTTGTATCATCAAAACTATTATTATAATTTCCTGAATACATGTACAGACCAACATGTCCAGTCAGTCATGTCGGAAAAAAATGCCCATTACAAGCTAGTATTATGTTTGAAGTTATTAAGAATGTCCAAGGTGCAAGCAATAATACCGTATGTGCTAATGGATTGTAAAAGAAAAAAACACATTGTTCTGTACAATCTGATGTGTAGATGATGTCACTGATCTTTTTTATATGTTTGGTGCTGAATATACATAAATTGTCAGTACTTACAGGTGACGCTTTTCCAGTAATTGTTTGTATCGTCGAACTGTCGTCACTTGTTGTCTTGGAACTACTTGTTGACTCGCTGTCTTTTTGTAACGTCTCAGCTTGTAGCACCGCAAAAAACGTGTCAATGTTGTCTGATTCAAAGGAAAGTATCAGTCTTCTTCAGATAGTTCAGTGTATACAATACGAACAATATAATTTATACAGGTTTTGTGAAGCAATTACAAATAAAATAAAATAAACGCGTTATACTTGTTTACAAATTGCAAATTGGTCATATTGTCAATAGAGGCTTAATACGAAAACAACATTGATTTAACAATAATACCATTGGTTGTTTTGGTTTATTTCCTGGGTGTAATCCTTTGTTTTGCGAGTAATAATATACCTTTGAAAGTATTATTTTTTACATAAACAACAAAACAATATATACATTTTTTATCAAAATATTTTTGAGTTACCAATGCAGATGTAATATGGAATGTTGTGCTACATGTATAATATTTGTGTAACACAGATGTCATCGATAAACCATAGTTAATGCTTCATTATGATACATACCACTATTGATAACACATAGGGAGGTGGAGAAGCTTTTTCCGACACCATAGCTGTTTTCAACAAGACATACATAACACCCTTCATCCTCAACTGTTGTGTCACCAATTACCAAAGATGGTGACTCAACAGAACCTCCAAAGTATTTATCGCTATCAATCTCAATGGCATGTTCTGTTCCGTCGTCTTTGTTGATTCGGAACCATGTAACTGAGATGATAGGGGTTGACGTCAACAGCCTGCTTTTAAAGATAGCTATGTTTCCGATTTCAACACAGAATGCAGCTTGATCGATGCTTACTATCGGCCAATTCACATCAGCGGCAGCTGTCGAACATTGTGATTGAAAATTATTTTATAAAAGTGGAAAGAATATGATACAAAAAAATAGCAAAAAATATTACATAATAGTAAGAGTACTGTCGAGACGGTGTGCTGATTTAACATTTGCTTATTCATAATCTATAAAATCTGAAATATTTGTAACCTGCAATGTTAAACGCTACATAAATGCCATGACATTTTATTTAAAATTCTTCGTAAGAATATTTAATCTTGTTCCTACCTCTACGTTCACTTGATTTGTATGCTGTTAATCTCTATATTTTAAAGTGAGAAACAAAAAAAAGCGAGTAAACGGTAGGAACTTGGCCGTATTGTCAGGAAGAGAACGCTTTACTCTGATCAGGTCATTTCCCCGGAAAAAAGGACATGATCTCCGAGAATTAGATGCTTGTTTTGCATCCACTGCTACGGTATTTCTTTTAAATTAGCCACGCAACGGTGAACGTAGTGACAATATAGCAGTATACGGTCACCGCCTCATGATCATATTTTAACGGTCAAATTATAAAAGCTAGTTTGTCATTAAAAGTAATACCGGTAACAAATGCAGGGATACAAGTTCAGTGTTATTTAAATAGATTGTGACGCTAGGCGTTATATATCTTATACATGAAACATTTGTGTATGGAAATATTATACCACTGATGTGGACTCAATGTATTTCTAGAAAACAATAAAGAAAGGGCGGTAACTGTAGAAAGCCTAGCTTTAACTGACCACCAAATGATCTGGATCACGACCTAATTTTCGGAAATTACCTAATATTAATTGGGTGTCCTGCTTCTGAATGTAAGGTCCTGTTTCTAAAACTTACATTGTTTCGAAACAAACATTTGTAAAATTAATTGTAATCATAAGCTGATAATTTTGGCTATGCTTTCGTAATATAGGCTGTGACAAATGGAAATAGGTACAAAAAGAAATGAATTACGCTGTTTTGGAAATAGAGCAATTCTTAAATCATCAGTGCCTCCCGTCGGATGCTTTCATTAGTTTTGAGTTAGTCTGCGTATGAAATCAATTTATGTTCAACCATTGGAATGAAAAACAAAACAATTGTTCATTTCTTCATTTTGACGTCAGTTCCCTTATTATGTTCTTAGTTAACCTTTATGTAAATAGAACGTGGTATTTTGATAATGTATTAATTGTATGATATCGTATCATATAACGGATGTATCGCTTGTAGAGTTTGGATATATAAAATTGAAAATGTTAATGAAATTATGTTGAACGGGTGTTAAATTTTAGATTTTAGCCCAAAAATATCAAGGAAAATTTGAAGATATGGTGATTTAAGATAACCTTATTCATAGGCTATTAAACTGATAATGAAGATTAATGCTAGAACTTAATGATATTTTTTAACAAATACAGCGAACATTTTTTTCTATTCAACATTACCTTTCCAATGGAAGTCATTACACAGGTTTCTATATTTAAGGTTTTTATTTCGATTTTATTTTGTAAAAAATCTTATAATATATATATATATACTTACCATCAGCCGTATCTTTCATTGTTAACTTTACAGAATCGGGTTGTACTTGTAACGGGTTTCCGGATTCATCAGTCAGAAGAATAGAGCTGTCTTTCAGACCTGTACCGAATCGTTCCGCTAAGGCCAACGCAGATGTTTGCAATGGATGTGTAGCACCAGTTATGTCGAACGACACGATGATGCAACCTTTGAAAAAGATAGATAAAAGAATTATGATATGGATCAATGTATCTAGATGATTTTTTACGACTAATATTAAATAGTATTTCTGGTAGCATAAAGTAACACATTATATTTACCTCTGGTCAACATTATGTTGACAATCCTATGGTCTACACATAAAGCTGCTGCAATCTTTTCTTGAAGGGATTCTTTGAGATATATTTTGTCTTCGTGAACAGTAAATCGTACGTGGATATTTCTGATGTCCATATCCCCTGTTGCTATGAAGCCTTCAACAGCGACAAAATATTATATCATTTTTGAAGCCGGTGTATTAAGATAAGAATAATTAATTGCAAACTCAAATATAATAAGTACATCATTTGAAATCAGTAGCTAAAGTCGCAGGATAGCAAATAAACTCCTACAAGAAATTAGTTTCCTGGAAACAATTGATATTAATATTACATTAAGTACACCTGGTTTCGTACGACTCGTCAAAAAGTGGTTGTACTTTGGGCAAATGGGTCACAGATTGATAGTAGGACGAAAGACGGACTGGAAATGTGATTGAAGACAAAAAATGACCAAGTTTAAAAGTCAATTACTCGGCAAAATTTTATAAAGAAAATAAAAACAGAGTGCACAGCTGCAGAGAAGCCTTTCTTGGAATTGGTTTCAAGTTCAACACAAATTTCAAATGATTAAAATAAAGAAATTCAAAATAAATCTTGATTTAAACAGTGAAATATATACAATGACTCTATTAACAAACCTTTTAACTCTCCAAAGGGTTGAATAAAGGTTTCTGCCATTTTCATTGCATTTTTCCACTGACCGTCAAAAGTCTTTTCAGGATCTGTGTAAGAAAATATATTCAACGTAAATTAAAAAGTAGCCATGGTATCTACAATTATAAGCAATAGGTCTTGTTAAATCTACATATTGTATCATATGCAGAGATTAACAAAAAGTAGTAAATCCCCGAAGTTTGCTGTAATCTTGATGACCACAGTTATATGTTTTGAGTCGTGGCAGAATTAATAAAATACACACTTTACAAATGTTTTTTTTTTTAAATCGATCAGGGGTTTAATGCACCTGCCTCTCTGTTTCAACAGTTTAGTTAGAAAATCTGAATTACGATTCATAACTTTGTTGACACTTCAGCATTCTCTTGTTGTTTGTGTGTCATTATTATTATAATCGTGATATTATATACAAACCTGATCAACTTACTACTACATGGTAACATCGACGACTAAGACAGCATGTGTGTTACTGTGCTATCTTTTCGTTGTATCGCTTGAATTGTGATTTAATGATGTCGGCATAAAATACATATTTAAAGCTATTTAACCCATGTCACATTTATATATTTTAACTAACAAGACATGTCATAACTACATGGTATACCTGATAAAATGTAAAGGCATCTTCTAAAATGAATCATAATAATTTATTTCTGCAATGTTGGTCTAATCATGCTTCCCTCCAAAGTTCATGATCCATAGTTATTCAGGGGAAGTTGATTATCAGATTTAAGCATTTTCGACAGGTTTAGATAATTACTTTGAACGAACCAGATGGCCAAAAAGCATTGGTTGTACATGCCACATAACCATTTTATGTTATGTTCGGCTCTTCAAAACAGATAATGAAAATGTTAAAACATATCTAATGCTATGAAAACAGGCTCTTGGCTTATTAAGAAGCTATTTTGATTTAATAGACTATATATTGACTACTGAATGACGAATTGTTGAAAAGCGTACCTTTTACTTGCTCTGGTTGTTTGATTATGACGTGGATCTCATCACTCTTCCCTGTTCCGGCTGCGTTTTTAGCATGACAGACATATATTGCCTCATTGTCCTCCTCTCTTGTCTCCGTTATACAAAGAGATGGCGACTTAACAGATCCACCAATATATCTCTTGTCGTCGATCTCAATGTCTGTGAATGTGCCTTCTCCTTTCGCCTTTCTTTTCCATTGCACATCGACGATTGAAGTGGTACTTTTAATCAGTTCACATTTCAGCACAATGTGTTGTCCTTTCGTGACACTGTACGGTTTTGTGTTAATCTCTACAATAGGGACGTCTGAAAATTGAAAGTTGGCATAACATTTAAAATGTAAGCATTGAATTATCTTTTTTTATCACTGTAACTTTGAAAATGAATGATGATAACTCATTTCTGCAATGTTGGCTCAGTCAAGCGTCCCTCCAAATTTCATGATCAATAGTTAATCAGGGGACGTTGATTTAAGATTTAAGCTTTTTTGACTGGTTAAGATAATTCCTTTGAACGAACCAGATAGAAAACAAAAATCCTTGTACATGCCACTTACTCATTCTATGTTATGTTCGGCTCTTCTAAACAGATATTGAAAATGTTAAAACATATCTAATGCTATGAAAACAGGCTCTTGGCTTATTAAGAAGCTATTTTGATTTTAATAGACTATATATTGACTACTGAATGACGAATTGTTGAAAAGCGTACCTTTTACTTGCTTTGGTTGTGTGATTTTGACGTGGATCTCATCACTCTTCCCTGTTCCGGCTGCGTTTTTAGCCTGACAGATATATATTGCCTCATTGTCCTCCTCTCTTGTCTCCGTTATACAAAGAGATGGCGACTTAACAGACCCACCAATATATCTCTTGTTATCGATCTCAATGTCTGTGAATGTGCACTTTCCTTTCGCTTTTCTTTTCCATTGCACATCGACGATTGAAGTGGTACTTTTAATCAGTTCACATTTCAGCACAATGTGTTGTCCTTTTGTGACACTGTACGTTTTTGTGTTAATCTCTACAGTAGGGACGTCTGAAAATCGAAGGAGGCATAACTTTTTAAATGTGTGCATTGAATATTTTGCTCAGTGCACACATTGAAGGGTAGTTCGGTCAAAGGTCAAGCAATAAAAGTCTGAACACAATGCACAAAGGAGGCGGATGTGAGCTTAAATCGTGCATATTGTATGCTTTACCTTTCCTTTTTTGTATGATCAGGTATCGATTAGGTCGTATACATTTTGCAGCATTACTGTTGTTACTGTGTCGACCTTGCTGTTTGATGTTTGCTTGATAAATTTCGTACTCTGTTGTAGAAAATGTAAGCATTGTGATTTATAAATTGGAATAAAAGAACATTCTATTTCATCTGAGCACGATATAATTGATCAATACAAGTAGTTTGAGGATCTCAAATTAGTATTTTTCTTCCTTTTTATGAGGACGGTTGATTTTGTTCGCTCATATTACGTAACCTGGACAACCGATTATTTTGTATCTTCTTACATATACACATACATCACTTTGTTACAATGTATTAACGTGATAAAAAGGTATTGCATATACATAGCATTCTATACTACTCACATTTTGCTAAGGATCACTTTTATTTTTGGCATATGTGAAAATAAATATTAGTTTTGGTTTATACTGAGATTATTTTTGAAAAATGAATTGTTCTATAGATTCATCAGCGTGCAAACATTCCAAAAATCGTAATTGCAGCTGGAAAATGAGCCACAGTGAAAGGTTAACCTTGAAATTGGTAACAACGAGGTATTCACTAAAAGAATTAAACTGAACAAAACTCATTCTAAATAAACAGAAACTGTTTTAGTATCGATTAAGACACCTATGAGCATCAATAACAGTTTCACAACGTCTGCGCATGCCCCGAATGAGATTGCGTATCCGGTTTTGTGGAATAGCGTTCCACTCAGCTACCAAAGCTGTTCCCAGCACCTGGAGCGGTATTGGCTGAACATTTCTGGCAGAGAAAGCTGTCTGCAGCATGTCCCACACATGCTCGATGGGATTTAGATCCAGCTCTATGTGGCCAAGCAATATCGTCCATAAGGATGAAGTCAGGGCCGATAGCGCCAGTGTAGGTTCTGACATATGCATCAAGAATTTCGTCGCAGTAAATTCGGGCCGTAACGGTAGCATTATGGAAGACAATGGTCAATTTTCCCACGAGGGCTTAAGCCTCCCCAAACCATCACTGAACCTCAGCCATATCGGTCATGTTCCACAACGTTACCTGCCTGGAACATCTCCCCAAGTTGTCTCCATACTCTAACGCGCCCGTCGGTGAAGTCGAGACAGAGTCTGGACTCGTCAGTAAAAAGAACAGGTTCCCATTCCTAAAGAGTTCAAGTGCTGTGAGCATGGGCCCAATCTTATCGGTCCCTAACATGGCGGGCAGTTAAAGGACCTCGTATTGCAGGTCTGCGTTACCTTAAACCAGCATCATAAAGACGGTTCCTAACTGTCTGAGTGGCTACCCGGGTACTAGAATCATGTGGGAGGGGAATTCGTAAAGCTGTGGTAGTCTGGAACCTGTAACGCCGTGCCTGTATGAGCAAAAATCGGATTTTGGCGCTGCATTATATCCATAGAACGACCTCCAGCATGACGTCTGGAATGGTTTCGTTAGTTTGGAAACGATTTCACATTCTTGCCACCACACTTTAAGACACCCTAAGGTCTGCTGCAACTTGACGTTGAGCTTCCGTCCCTATTCATTTCACCACCATTTAACCGTTCGTCTTTGTGCCATATTAAAACAAAAACACGCAAAGGCTATTCATCAAATTGATTTCCTTAACAATTTGAACAACGCCTTACTTAGTCTAGCTTAGCTTTTGAAAGGGGTTGTACACGTGAAAAAGCGTGCACGCGCTTTTATGGCTGACTGACACAAAGGACGATTTGGAAGGCTAACATATTCGCCCAAAACAATAAGACAGGAAAATATAATACCCTTTCTAACATTTTGATTTTTTTCTCTCAAAATATAGGTGATCCTTAGCAAAAGGTGAGTAGTAAATAAATCTTATATACTTTATCAACATATCAGAATTATATCCATTACATAATTTAGTGTAATGAAGCTAATATTCGTTTCTCATAATCGTTTTCAATTAATCATAAGTCATAATTTTGGCTTTTAATAATATTTGACCAACAACACTGAATTTGGTACACATTTGAAATAAGGATTCAATATTGATGCAGTGGATCCTGCTGATATAGTTTAGTCAAATAGTACATAAAACATGAAAACAGAAATATAAATTGTTTTGCCGAAAGTATCCAAACGTGATCATTTTGAATCCAATATTTTGTTGTGAGTTATACATTTTGCGGAAACATCACCGATTTGATATTTTAACCTTAATACCTTCAAAAGAATACGTAATTCAACTAGCGAAAAATATAAAACTGTGTTATGATAATTACATTTATTCGGCCAGTGGTTAGTTCTAGACCAGACAAGATTATCTGACGGCAAATTTAATGTTTTCTTTCCCATTGTTATGACATAACCCATAATGTGAGAAATAAAGATAAAGGTATATTTGGGTTACTCGATATAATTAAATAACATAAAAGAGTGTTAGAGAAGTGTGATTGACGCAAAGTGTACAAATGCGTCATACATCCTATGTTTTATGTGTTGAGTGTTATTGTACATGTGTTCTTATGTATTTCATACCATGTTGTATGCAGAAAGTGAAATGTGCACGTGATGCTGATCTAAAAGCAGGGTGATGTTATTCAAGTAACCCTAATTGACTATGGTATTTAAACGTAATGAATCTTAGATTACTCTTAAAATATCCAAATATGAATGGAAGATATATAGTTTAATATTACACTTAGTAAATGTACACGAGTGTTTAATCGAACGCACCTTGCAATCACAGTATTGACTATGGTACAGTATGTATAAGTTAAATGTAATATTTCTTAGAATATTACAAAATCTCCAAATGTAAGTGGAAAATATGATATAGTTTAATGTTGAATAGTTTAATATTGTACTTAGTTATAAAATACGATGCATTACATTAAATGTACATGCGAGTTCATGTGTGTACAGTTTAGTCAAGGTTAATAGAACGCACCTTGCAATCACTGTCACTGTCAAGATGCTCTTAACTACAGTGTGTACTATTGAGGTTACTCAACCGTGACCAGTTCATTCATACATGTGTAGGGCACGTGCTGTCACCCAGGTGAGTTTGAAAACTGGTTTGACCAGTTTTGGGACTGTATGTGCCTCAGGTAAATCAGGTAAGGTGAGGAAAACATGATAGGCATGCAATTACTAGGTATTTTACAAGGTACCCAAGGTAGGGTGGGGTAGGACCGGACAGAACTTTGACAGTGAAGGTTGTGGTCTAGGGCTCAATGATACAATGTATTAGCTGGGTCCTAATGATGGCTGTGTGCCTGTATCTCTACATGGATAGCTGGGTGCTGGGAGGGCTGTGTGCCTGAACTCCAATTCCATTGCCAATATGTATTAGCTTGGTGCTAATAATGGCTGTGTGCCTGTATATATAAATTTCAAGCTGTGTGCTTGTATATATGAATTCCAAGCTGTGTGCTTCGAAGGCATATGTATTAATGTGTTGTACTAGACATTCGGGCTAGATTAGGTACTATATATCGTTGGTTATGCCTTGTAGGTAACCTTTTTATGTGACCCCGACCATAGATAGACCTTCTGTAGGAGCTGGTTTGGCTGTAACCGGATGTAACCCTGATGTGACATTGAGTCGACCTTGAATTGGAACTGTGGTTCAACCTGGAATGATTTCACCAATATGGAGAGAAGTATTGAGCTCCGTCTTGAGTGACATATACGTGCCATTCCTGGATACGCGTGAACCATTCAAATACGCTGTCTTCGGATAGTGTGGAACACATGTGCAGAGACTGTAACATGACTTGATGGACTCTATAAAAATGTATCTATTGATGTAGGGTGAACTATCTGCAAGGTGTAAACCGGGGGTTTATGTATTGTTAGGAGTGAGTAAAAGATTGTTGCACAGTGTGATTGTGTAGTTTGTGGTATTTATGTTTTGTACATTGTATGATTTGCTTGGTTGTAAATAACTGTATATATGTTGGTTATACGTTGGTTGCTAGTTTGTATCAATTTTGGCCTAATATACCACACCTCGTGACAGTCACACAGAAGCTTTTGTAAAATATGGCGACGTGAGGTTGTGGTATTCGAATAAGAGTAAACAAAACGTATGTATCATAGTAGAAAGGTGGGTTTTAGTTCCATGATCTCTCAAAATTATATTTCCGATATTTGTTTATATGTTTTATATATGTCCGACCCCATTCCTTTTGTTCTCCAATGTTGAAAAAACAACGACTATTGTGATTTTAGAACACACATGGACGGTGTAACAATATTATCTGTCAATTGCCAGGGTCTTGGTGATATAGTGAAACAAAAAGACGTATTTGCATACTTGAGAAATAAAATTATATTAGATTTTGTCTTCAGGATAAACATTTTACAGCAGAAAAGGAAAATTTGATTCGGGCTAACTGCAGTCTTGATTGCTTTTTTAATTCTTACAATTCAAACTCTAGAGGGGTTGCCATTCTTTTTAATAAAAACTTTGAATACAAGATTTTATACACTAGAAAAGATGACAATGGGAATATTTTAGCTTTTAACATCCAAATCGAAGGTTAAAAACTTACACTTATAACTGTATATTGTCCTAACAGTGACTGACCAGATGTTTAAGAAACAGTGGAAAATATTTTAACAGAGTTGGGCAATTTTCAGTTTGTTATACATGGGGATTTTAATTTGGTTATTGATCCCAAATTAGACTGTGACAAGTATCGGCAAATAAATAACCCCGAGACCAGAGATAACATTTTAAGAACTAGGTATGGTCTATTAAGCCAGGATATCGATCATACCATTTCATGTCCATTATGATTTTAAGCTTCACCAAATTTCAAAACTGGAGGGGGTTATGGAAATTCAATAATTCATTATTCAAGATTCAAAATATTTAAAAGCCATTAGATCTCTAATCTTCTTTTTATAACTCTTCATAAACCCACATGACTCTTGTATTAAAAAAAATACCATGTTATACATTTTTTGTGGTGCGGAAAGACTGATAAAGTTAAACGCGATGTTATAATTAAGTCATACGAACAGGGTGCTTTGAAAATGATTCATTTAAAGTCTTTCATAACAGCACTAAAAACAACGTTGGTGCGGATGATCTATAAAGAAGATGCCAGTTAGACTTCCATTACTGAAAACTACATTGATAAATTCTCTTCAGCTAATTGTGGAATTCATAAATTGAAAAATATATGTGTAGAATGTAATAATATATTTTGGAAAAACGTTCTAGAAGCATGGTATCAAACAATAGTGTCGTCCAGTATATTCAGTGAAAATATTTTGTTGTATAATCACAATATCGAAATAAACAATAAGCCTGTTTTCTGTAAGAGTGGTATAGAAAAGGAGTGCTTTTTTATAAATGATGTTATTAACGAAGATGTTTATTTTTATAATTTTGTAGAATTTCAACATGGATATGGTATTAGGTCCAATGTTCTACCTTTTCACAGTATAATTAGTGCTATAAAACAGTTTATAAAAAGTAAACAAGAAATCTGTGCTTTATAAAAGAGTATTTGTTTACCTATTATACTATATTATATTAATATTATATTAAGGAAGACTAAAGAGGCACAGGATACAAAGGAAATGGTTTACAGTTTTTAAGTTAAATTAAGTTGGCTTAAATATCGAATTAACAATAGAATCTTAACTACACACTCCTACATAAAATGGGTATAAAACAAAATTCAACTTGTACTTTTTGTAAAAACAATCTAGAAACAATTGAACATCTATTTGGGGATTGTGGTCAAGTATGTGAAATTTTGAGAGAACTAAAACAATTGCTAGCGACCAGTAATATTGATTTGAATTTTGACAAACAGGAATTTATATTTGGACAATTCAGTTCTTAGGATGCTAATTTAATAGCAGATAATCTTATCTTATTATTGATTAAACAATAGATTTTTAAAACGAGTTTAAAGAATCACACACTCTTTAAACTCAAATCTCATAAGTTCTTGATAAATAAGCATAAAAACTGCAAAAATAATAGAGACTTACATAAAAAAGTTGAAAAATGGCTTCTCCTATAAAATAACATGAACAATCATCGTTATACTACAAAGAAAACCAGATGTCTAAGGTTTGAAATCCCCACCCCCCTGTGTTGGTGTGGGTGTGTGTATATGTGTACAGTATATAATTAGTCTCTTGTAAAGAGGTGTCCGTTGTGAAGGGAATTGTAATCAACGTAACGTATGCTTGTTGCTTTGTGTGTAAATGTGTTGTTGATAAAAAATAAAAAATGAATATTTTTTTTATAAAATTATCTGACGATAATATAACGAGTATGGACCTGAACTATTTAATACCACATAGTATTTTCCATTATATATGTCTAAAACGACTATTCAACATTTGTGTTAAACATAATGGTTATTTATGTGAATCGTAATACATACTAGTGATACGTTGTAATCAAAACATACCTTTATAACATGCTTGTATGCGTCCAGTGTAATTGTCTATTATTTCTTCAGCAAAGACGTTGTCAAAACCAAGAATGTCACGCATACTTGTGTATTCACCGTACGTAATGCCATTGTCCTTTTTCTCCACCAATCTGATGAAAAGATCAAACATGGTTTCTATTTCTCCTATATCAGCCTGAGGTAGTAGGTTAAGCATGTGTACCTTATTCAAAATGTTCCTCCATTTTTTGTCTTTAACCGAAAATAATTCTGCTAGGTTCTGCACCATGTCTTTATGCAGTTGTAAAATTTCTGGTGGTCTGGTGAAACCTGTTGCCATGTCGTAATGTGGTACCTATACGAAAAAGATATAATAATAAAGATATCAGCAAAATCAAAACTTGGTCATAAAAAGATAACAGTGGCATAGTATGGTCTGAAAAATTAGTTTAGTGATCTATTATGATAAAGGAAAAACATGCATGTATTGGCAACGTTATACGGGGCAACGTCCACAGTTAACCTGTGACTCAGATTAGTATAAGTACATATTTATAAACAGGGAATTAACATACCTTAGATATATTTATGCGTAGGTAACATTTGCCTCCATGGCATATGTCTTCAGACTGAGAGCGGATCGACTTCAAATTAACTTTACTTTTATATATTTTAATGTATTTATTTCGCTCAAATCATCCGCATTGCTATAAAAAAATGAATCACGATATCTGAAAATTCATGCTACCATATTTTCATTTAATTAACCGAAAACACTAACTTGACTGACAATCAAATAACATAAAACAACATAAAAACATGGTAAACTCTGATGTCCTTGTCTGTTTTGAAAGTGAATATAGTAATTTTCAAAATTCACGTGAAATGATAGGAACAGAAATTCAGCAAAATCGGTTTCGGCACTAGCAAGTTATCGTAATGTTATCGCATGTTGGGTACTTGGAAATCACTACCTGAACATTTCATTTTATTCTCTGTAACCCGGACGTGACGTAGTAAGCGGAACGATGTGTCTACAACCCACATCCCTAAAAGTTCGTAACTGAGCACGGAAATATGCATGCAGAGCAATGTATGATACATTTGTAGCTATTACTGGTAAGTCCCAGCACTAATTTCCGACACGGGCATACACCAGAGTGAACTATGATTATGAGGAAAACGGACATGGAGAGGCCGGGCGAACATTCTGGCAACGTTCATTTCACTTCCAAGTGATTAGAATCATGTGATCATTAGACATAACAACGACATATCTTGATCTCTAAAGCAATAACCTGAATGAAGGCCATGCTTAAACGAAACATTTGTCTCGACACCATACAATGCACTCACAAGAAATGACTTGCTAGCGAAATTGTTTTTTTTTTAAAGTTGGTGGTAAGTACTTAGGCTTATTCAGATCACGTTGACAACATTTCATAGAATTTGACTTGTGAGAATTAGTAAGAAGAATACCGGCGAAATGTAAACAGCATTACTTACAACCTCCTGCAAGTCCGAAACAATATGACAACTACATATCCGATCTTGATCAAGGCTTAAAGGGCAGGGTATAATCCCGGTATTTTTATATGTATTTGCTTAAAGTTTGTTCATATATACAAAGTTATATATAATAACTTAACAAACACTTCTCTTTCTAAAAAAAATATCAGATCAATTTGTATTATTTAATATCAAATGTGGTTTTATGAGGGATACGATTTTTGATTCATTCCCTATATTATTGGAAGGCGGTGCAAAAATACAAAGCAAAGTACCAATGGCAAGCACATAGACTTGCTTCTTTTGGTATGTAGCTCGTGCAATGACATATGGATTGGAATATGATGAAGTATTCACAGAACAATATTTAAAGCATATAATTTGTCCTTCAACTGTACAGTTCTCAAAACAAAAGAACAAAAGATTCTGATATGGTGATAAAACAATATGCAGTTAAAACAATTATCTGTTATATGAATATGTTAAGACTAGAAAGTATATGCAAACTGCTTTCGTACTATTAAGTATGAAATATTGTCAAACTTCTAAGATGTTTCTGCAATATATCAGTTCTGACTCTGCTTAGTTTCAATATATCATTGTTTAGGTTCAGCCTGACATTTCATTGTCTTTATTTCATTTAGAATGAAGTAATATCAGTTTCATACCATAAGTCAAATGTGAGTGGTATTTATATAAATTAGAAGCATGCATCAACATATTTACCTGGTATATGGACGTATTTATAATCAACTTATATTTATAATTCCTTTATTTTGTATTCTTTTTATGATGTAAATATTTCAAATCTTGACCTTAACAGTGATATATGTGATAGGGCCCTTATTTCATACACAAAATTATCTCAGCTTAAGATGTATGCTTCTTTCCCTCTCTCATTGTTGACATCAACATATGTACATAATGATCTTAACATCACTTTTCACCTATTTTATACCAATATTTATACATTGTATTGACTATATTATATTATATATATATGATCAAATTTCAAGATTTTAGTTCAAAAGTCGGTAATGCCTACAGAACATGTCTATAATGGGATATGATACTGTATTTAAGTTTAAAAGGAAGACATTAAGCCTAAAGGTCCTGCTCTAACCCACATTGTGAACACCAGTGTACAATTGGTAGTGACACTAGTGTAGATTGTGTGTGACTCTGGCGTGTGCACATATTGTAGTGTATATACAATACCGGTTTTGGTGTGCAAAAGCAGCGTAGTTTACAATAAGCGTGGCAAAACGTCTGTTGGTGTATGATACTTACTTCTAGTTAAAAGACAAAGGACGAACTTCAAAGTAACTGTGATATAATGAAACGTAAATCAAACTTATAGTTGATCGATACTGATCTCCCCAGTTCTGGCATTTCTTTAGTTTTCAGTCCTTTTAACAACTTTTATCGCAAGCTGCAGGGTCTTTTTCTTCATTAGATATTTCTTATCAGCTACAAGCTTGGCTCGAATATGTCAGGAACAGTCTATTGTAAATAGTTTTTGGCCTGTCATTTTCGTTAGGACATAAATCATGCGATTTTTGATAATTCACTGTCAACCAAGTTACTTTCCTTGTGCGTTTATAGTGTCACGTTAGTAGTACGTGACCCGCTAATTTATTTTTTTTGCCAGGTGAAAAAAGGTCGAATTCAGAGTATTAAAATCACTTGATGCACTCTTTAAGGATTTATATGGACTTTTCCATATATATATATATATATATGCGTGTGTGTGTTTTGTATGGAAAACATTTCTTTTCTCACTTCATGAACAAATGTAGCCGAGTTCCAAGTATGCTGCTTACTTACCACATAGGTTTTAAGAAAACGAAATGTTATGTGATAGGGTCAAATCCTGGTTTTCAATCTTGTTCATACGTTTTTTATGTGGTTACCATGCGGTTCACCAAACCGAAAATTTGGGAAAACACTTATTCACTTAATTTGCATTATTGTATAAAAACTGCATATAATAGTGTGTCTTGTACATATTTAACATATACATATAACGGTATGGATTATACATGTTTGTATACGTGTAGACGTGTTGAACAGGAAGAATCCCCTCTCTAAATATGTTTTATTTTAAGGATCGGGCCATTATACTATACACTGCCACACCATAATTAGGGCGCGATTGTTCACACAGGTTATCTCCCCATACTATCTATGTTTATCTGCCAAGCGCAATGTAAACATATACCCTGCCTGACCCTTGATACATTGCTTAATATTTTACAGCAACTAACTAATAACAATAAAAAATATATTATGAGATACGACAAAGGTTTAAAGCTTTACAATACAGAGACTAGTATAGCTGTAGCGTGTGTATGTGAAGGGCGCTGACGACACTGACATACACTGCTGTAGTGATTCACTCCGATAGCCCGTATTTCTCATATACTTCCTCTTATATACATTTGCAAAACGATGATATAATAACTTGATCACAAAGTAGCAGAAATACATACCTTAACCTGCTTCAAATGTCCTCATTTTGAATGTGTTTCCTCTGTGCACCTTATTTTGTTCCTGGTTGTTAATAGTTATATGACGTAAATTTCGTTCACTGACCCATATAATTAACCTGTAATAGGAAGAAAGACTAGCATATCGGAAAGCCAGGCAAACGTAGTGTTTGTGATGAAGCGTGCTAGCTAGACACGATGATGTCGGACTATTGCCGTTCGTTTATGTCAATAATGGAATAATGCAAGTTATCTAGATGTAGTTTTATGCACAACAGGACGAATTACGCGAAGCTTACATAACAATAAGGTTACCTGAGGCAATAGACTACCGAGGAGAACCCCGAGTGTTTCTCTCCGATACGAGAACAGCCTGCGTTCACTCTACACTAGAACAAGTCAGACGTGTCGTGTTACCCGAGTATCCACTGGGTTTATTAAATCCAGCCAGACTTGTGATGTTAATAAAATATAATGTTTCTTACTTTAAACAGACCAATTTGTTGTCGTTTCCCCAACTTTAGAAACAGAAAGTGTGTCGTTACTCTCTAAAAACTTTCTTGAGATGAGGTATCAAATCAATATAGCATGTATGGGGTTATATTATTTTTGTTGTGTTTATTAATGCAACAAAATCATAAAATCTGAAACTAAGAAACATTCATATAATACCTGATTATTTCAAAAACCGTTTAAAATAACGACTTTTCATTCCGTTATGATGTAGACGACGCCAACGCTCTTATATTTTCATGGAACCATTTTATGGTTAGCTATCTAGGAATGTCAGTACTTATTTTTTTCTGAATAACAAAAAGCCATAAAGTGATGAATAAAGCATGTTATATGCTGGAAATGATGTATGACTTTTTACGATTTTTTTCTTTTGCCTTTTATAAGCTTTCCTGATATAATGACTCCAAAATTGAATGACCTCGTATTAAATTGAAAATAACTTTGAGTGCTTACTAAAAATTCATAATTTCCTTATAACTTTAATGTTCTCTCAGCCATTTTATGGTTTGATTTATATTAAGCAAAGCAATCATTATCATTCTTGTATCACCTACAGCTGGGGCAATACAATTTGACCAGCAGTTTGAATGAAAGATAAAACTGATTCAGTGCAATTACGTTGACATACTTTTAGGTTCATATATGTCAAATGAGTAGCTTAAATTATTTTCATCCATGCATGTTTTTTATTTGATCAAGTTTATGGTTCAATAGCATTGTCTTTGTCCTCATCGATTTGTAATTACAACGTTTGTGGTACAGTAGACCTGATCTACCTACATTGTTATTTATTTGTGTACTAATTGAGGAATTTATATCATGTTCTTGTATGTTGTTGGGTTACACACACATTAATACATAGTTAGCTTTATTCCTATATAGTTTGCATTTTTTGCGATACATGTACATAAATCATATGTTATACTTATTTACTAAATACTAATGTTGTCAACAATTAAAGTCTACAATTGAATTTCCTTATTACTCGCGCTCACGTTTTAGTGGACGGATGGAGTATCGTCATTACATGCAATGTAGGTCATGGTTTGATTAGCTCTAATAATTATACCGTATGCAAACTTCTTTCTTGACTTACCAAATTATAAAGTAATGATATAAGCCGTCACACAATTGAATTGTTTACTATATATATTCATTTTGGCTAATTGAGGTAGGCTCATTCTTTTGGTAATGGTATTGTAGCAGGTTGAATTATTCTGTCATTATAATATTTGATCATTATATACATTATTTATAATTAATGTGTTGTTTGAAATTTAAATAAAAACTGGCATTGTTTTTTAAATGGTCTTTCCTGTAATGTGATGGTGTGTGCTGCCTTAATGTTTGTGAACATGTTACCTATATTTAATTATATTCATGTATTGACATGTGACAGACTATCGGAATTTTGATTGGACAAGACTAACCTGAGGTTCCTGCTTTCCACCTCACTCTGACTTCTGTTCACGTTTACACCTGGTACTCTGAGGTGTAAGTGCTTTATTTAAAAGGAGCTGTGTTAGCCTGTGCCATTGCTGCTTTAGGTGGTACATTAAACTATTTTATACCAGTTTTTGTAAAGTATTGTACTCTAAGTTTATCACATTAGGTGTAGGCTTAATCTGTATAACATATAAATAATGGTTTAATTATAAAAGTTATAATTATATTTGTCTTCAATTATTAACTTTTGTAATGGGCAGTTACCGCCATTTTAGGTGTGCTTTGTCTAGAATTGACTAAAGATTTATACTAAATAGTTTTATATATAAGTTTCTGGTGAATAATTAATAACTACATAAAGGTGAATAGTCTTCCTTGGAGTTTCATGTCAAATTTATTTTAGAGGTGAACCTTTTGTCCCTGGCAATGCTCTGTATGGCTCTAAGCCGTGTGTTAACCCCTATCATATCTCGTAGGGTGAGTTTGTACAAGTATATGTTTAATATGGTTAGGGTCACTGTCATCAAGTGATAAGTAATTGTAATGAAATAAATGTAATAAATGCTTTGTTCTTGAGGCGTGTTAATGTAATAAATTTAACCGTACCTATCTTTTCATTATTAAATGGAAAATAGTTGTTAAGTTATGTTTCTAGTACTAAATTGTATATTGTAAAATACAATTTACATCTTTTCATGTGTTAATGAGAATAATTGACTGAAATATTGCAATATGACTGTAAGTAACGAGTTATCGTTCTTTGCTGTGTATGCACTATGTTTTGCTATGTTTTTTATAATAAACATTACATCGAACCCACAACATTTTCTCGACTGTTACAGTATTGTGACGTAAAGAAGTCCCTCCTCCCCGAAAAAAAATGCGCCAAATTACAAAACAAGGGCTCAGTCATCTTATGATATGTATCAACATGACCCAAAATTACAAGTTATCCTACTGACAGTATCACATCTGGTGAAAACCAGTAGAAGGACAAAGATTTCCATAAGTGATTCCTACGGCAGTGTGTTGTTACCACAAAGAACTTTGATACCCAGTGTATCGTCCGGTTTGGATTAGGTGTACGACAAGGACCGGAAACTGAAAGGAGTTGTGTTACCTTTACCTAGGATGCGCACCTCTGTGGCAATTACCGGAGTTATTATCGATTTTGAAAAATATCTTTAAAGAAAACTATTGAGTTTACATTGAATTGATCCATAACACCGTGTGGCGTCACAGCGTTCCCTTCCTAACTTAGGGGGCGTGGCTATAACGTAGATGCGTATTAATGAGGCAGGACGTAACGAAAAATCCTAGAAAATGCGTGTCATGGTATATTTTTCAAAGATTTGCGACACCACTCCTTCTTGACGTCTAAGACATTTATGAGTTCTGTTTATATTAACAGGACAAAAGCTTTGTACTACTTTTTCAAATTAGTTCTCGGTGCAGCTCCATCCGTTTTGTCTACGCCTGTAACGATCTTGGTCGGATTTCCCGTCAAATGTGTTCTGGTAACATCTTTTCATATTTCCTGATTCGATGACCATATCACGTTATTTTTCAGCGAAAAGTTATTTTTGCAAGCGTAGTGTCAACTTCACTTCTCTGGTAAGGGATATGAGGCATATTTTATGCACTACTCTGACATTTTCAGGTTGATTGCTGTCGCTTGTAAACATTAACATGTGTAGATCGTTCTGTGTATTCACACACCTACTGAGCATACAATTGTCTACCCTATCTATATATACCTTACAACTCACCTGTGACCCTCCACCCGCTGCCCTACAATAATGGCAGTTGAAACCCGTTATTTGTTAAGGATCGTTCATATACACACGCGTCTCCTGCCGTCTGCTCTAAAATATTGGTGAGAGAGTTACTCATCTGTGACGCTCTACACCGATATCACACCTGATACAAATAAACGTGACATGTCGATAATTGTTATTCCGTGTACCCTTTTGGAGGGTAATCATGTCTACCAAAATATAGGGATGTAGATTAACAGATCCCCTCGACTTTTGATTCCTCGACAATGATGTGTATATTAAGAACTCTTATAGTAGCGTGGTTTAGTAGGACATGTCTCAAACCATGGTTTCACCCTCGAAACAGCAACACTTATTTGAATATTATATATAGAGTTCCCATACTTTGGTTGTTTTCGACGGTCTTATGGCTGCAGTTGTTTTTTATTCTGTGTAGTGGTTCAGAACCTATACATGTCCGAAAGATATGCAAGAACTGTTCCATTGAATTGGCATTACGCTGGTTTATCTCGAAACATCAGAGATTCCAGACAACTCCACATGTTTTGAAGAAGACAAGGTTCCTTTATTTTTCATGGACGCCTTTTCAAAGAGACGAGTGAACATTATGGAACTCGTTTTTCGACATTGCTCCCTGTGCACTAGATATCGTTTAGATACCTAAACTATACAAGCGACAGTCGTTAAGGTCCTCATTATATGCAACATAGATACATTGGTGGGGACGCATGCGTTGTTTCTATGTTTTCTTATATGATAGAGCTAAGCAGAGAAAAGCGCTGTAAGAAACCATCAACAACGAACAGTTGGTAAGGTTGTGTGGAGTTATCATAAATGTATACAGAGAAAACATTCACACAAACGAACGATACCTAAAACAACCGCAACCTTACAAAGACTTCAATCGTTCGCTGGCCCTTTATACTATAGGAAGGAAGCACGATATTTTACCAAAGCATCATAGCATCGCTCCATCGTTGGTCCAACCTGTGTTATCGGACCTAGAGAAAAACGATGGCACAATACTTCGACTCACAAAACAAAGTACATGATTCGGTTTGTCCGCAACAACAGCACACCAACTCCAAGATGTATGAAGAGTAACCCCCGACACCAACAATTATACAGGAACCTAAACCTGACGTGCTGGCCTTGATTTAATTACCCATACCGGCGAAACTTCGAAAGAACGCTAAATGAATTATACATTTCTTTAAAGAGGGACCTGAGGAAGACCCTGTGGAAGATTAGCTTTGCTAAACAGGTTTTGTATCCTCAATAAATAAAGTTTATTATTATTATTAAAGAGCACGGATAACATGTTCCTACTTGGACCGTGTATGGAGAACTAAATTAAAAATATCGCTGAGGGCTCGCATAGCACGACTCTCGTAAGAGACGCCTTCAGTCAACACACGGTTCTAAATCCCTCTGGATATATTAAAAATAACTATGTCTTTAAATTATACATGCACCCGAAACCTTCATTAAACGAGAAAAAAAAGAGACTTATATTGAGTGCATTTTCTGTTTCTTATCGTCAGTACAGAAATTGAGCTCATTACAATGAGTTACAAAAACTTAACAATAAATAACGTTAGGTTATTTTCACAAACTGAAAATACCCATTAAGATTATGTACACAGTAATGAACAAAATGACCTTTAAAATGAAATATGAATACAGAACACCAGTCTTCATCGATATAGTAGCAAACGGCTGCTCGGAAAAACACGAAATCTTTGCAATAATACTAATACAATTGATACAATATAACCTTTGAAATGAAATTCAAATTAAAAAAAAATGTATAAAAGGAACACTAGATAAAAAAATGAATAAAAAAATCTAAATATGTTGTGTTTGTTTCGATAGTCCTGTGTTTGACACGCTTACTGTACACTATCTTGTAGTATATTTTTTACTGTTGGAAATTGAAAAAGTACGTTGCCTTTAATGGTGGTTTATTTTCGAGGACGACACAACCTCCATCGCGTAATGTGGATAATGTTGACAAAAGTATATACCCGATTAAGCATTAAGTGAAACATATGTACCTATTTTAGCATCAAGTTGGACATATGTGCTTACTATAACGTACATCTGTACACATGGACCCGCTATAGCATCCATTAGAATATATACAAAGAATAGTTCTAAGGTGACCACCGAAACATATCTACAATGCCGAGGTGTGCCGAATGCTTCAGTGGTATCAATCTCCACGCAGAGTTGCGGTCCTTGCACTCCATACGACAACTCTGTGTAGAGATTGTAGTGGTATATATTTAGAAAACGGTATATCAACAAAACAACGTGCTGGTTGTCAACAAAAAGGGAGTTTATCACAGTGACGCAAAATGATATGATAACAAGCCATACAAGTATTTTTATAAGAATTTTTTAATTGATATTTTGCATGAAAAAAATAGAAGAACAAAATTGAATCCATAACAATTTCATTTTTGATTACTATCTCACAGCTATTTTTTAATTAATAAAAGAAATTCTGCAGTTTTACAAATCTGCACGATTTGAAAAAATAAAATCTATACAGTTTTATGTGCTTAACTGAATCAATTTTTAAATGTGGAAACTATACATTTTCTCAATTACTAAAATTATACATATAGTCAGTAAGTTGCTGAAACAAATGTACTCATTCCGGTGGAACTGAGATAGAGTATGTTAGATCTACAGTAAATGTGCCGTCTATCATTTCAAATTATTTCAAATTATTTTTAGTCACTTGAAAATGTTTTTGTGAAATTCCTATGTATTCCATCTGTTTCTCTTGAAAAAAAAACCTGATTTAAAAAATACATTGAAACGAAAACTGCAGTATTCTATGTATTCAGAAGAGGTAAGACAACTACAGCAAAAACACTTAGAGGAAGATTTGAAAACTATTAACTCTGCATTACTTGCTTTTACCACACCTGTGAGATGGGATCGCGACCTTTTGTTATGTTCCACAAAGAAACGTGGTAAAAAAACATTACATCAAAAAATATTATGATCAAGATTTGTATGATGGAGTGCATCCTAGTGTTGTACTGTCAAATAAATGGTATTCTCTCATGTGTTTGTCTGTCCTTAGTGATATAGAAGTAAAACAAGCAATTCAATTTAAAGAAGCAATAAATGATACTGACTCCAATTTCAATGAAAATGACTCTTAGGACTTCAAGCGAAATTAATTTGTGACTAGCTAAGAAAATACATGTAGCAAATTCCATTTTGTATATATATATAAGTGCGATGGGTGACATGCCAGTCGCTAACTGCACGTTTTAACTCAACTGAACCAGGGAAATTCCTGATCAAAGTTTGTCATCCATTTCTTTATTTTTGTTTAGCATGTTTCACTAAAATCAACTCAAGAAGTTAAGACAATTTTTAACCAATCTTGGTCAAAACACATTCTTGTGGTTTTTTGTATAAATGTTAGACAAGATTTCATATATATACATATCATCATGAATTCAACTAAATAGAAGCATATCCTATCATTTTGTCAGTTTGTGGAGCATATATCAACTACTTATACATGTTCTAACAACAAGAACAACCAGGAAGTGGAAAGATAGCATGGCAATTTCGTGTGCAATCAAGAAAGGAAACTTAACTGTAATATACACTGTATAGTTATACATGTATGTCTGATTAAGTAATTTAAAACATCACTCAATTTCCACATCTTGGAACAGAATAGTGGGGGAAATTATACTAGTTGCCTTTCTCATTCTCTGTACATTACTAGAGTGTTTTGAGCTTGAGTGACATATATTGATGTTTATTTTGTGAATTATAAATAAAATGTGAAATTTTATCATGATTGTTGTTGGTTTTACTTTTGGTCACGAGTGCTAGGCTGGGAACGGACCTGATAAATTTCATGATAACTGATCTCGCCCACAGGATTAGCTGGGTAGTAGAAACGTAACATTGTCGCCGTCGGCAGGATTTTGGATAAAGTTGCCAAACAAATCATTATTCACAGTGTCTAGTGGACCAAAAGTAAAAGAAAGCTTCTGATAAAATTCAAATTTTCTGTTTGTAAATTTAACAAACACAAAAGAAGAATTCTACAAAATCTGTAATAGGGTAAAATTGTAAATTATGGATTCTGGAGACGAATCCGAAGTCACGTTTCCAAATGGGAAGTCTCATTCGGGTACTGGTACGGAAAATGACACAACCATGGAGGGGTTTTCCGATGAGGAAGCTCCGGGACAATACCATAGGAAGTCTAAATATATACAGAATAACCCATTCAGCATGGATGTATTACTTAATAGAATGTGAGAACAGTAAGATATTATCAGACAGGAAAACAGGCAAATAAAACAATAGCTGTATGATGTTGTGTATGGTGTCAGCAGGGAAATGCATAGTCTGCAGAATAAGTTTACTAAATGAGAAAATTTGGTACATGAAAATGATAAAGAAATAAGGCACGTATTGTCCCAGGAAATTTGACATCAGAACATGCCAGGAAATACTTGGGAAAACAGGGAACGGTTTCCCCAGGGGGATACACACAATAGTGCAGCAGAATATACTGAGGGGATAGGGGATAGGTCAACCCCTAGACACAGGACAGATATACTAGTACCAGATAACCTTTTGGGAAAAGGGGATGAAAGTTCCCAGAAAAACATACACTATCACACATCTGAAAGGAGCGAGTCAGATCCTCAAAGCAACCGACAGTTAGGTGAACAAGGACGCACAGTTAATTTCACAAATAAGAATAACTGTGCAGGATCTCCATGCTATAGTCAATCTAGACAGATAGTGACTGCTAAAAGTTTCTCTAAGGTAAAACCTCCCAGATATGCTGGTGCGGAGGATTTTGAGGAATACTTGACTCAATTTGAAATAATTATCGCTCAAATAAACAACTGGGGGTACCAGGAGAAATCACTGTACCTTGCCAGTAGTTTGGGAAGAACAAAAAGCCTTTGACTCTTTAGTTGATTTACTCCGTAAGTTCGTTATGGGTCAACAGAACGCTCGGAGATGTATCTAGCAAGACTTCAAACTAGAGTTAGGAATACAAATGAGTCCTTATCAGAAGTAGCTCAATCAATTAGAAAATTGACGAGACAAGCTTATCCAACAGCAGATGCAAAGTTGACTAACATTCTTGCATTAGACCATTTCATTGACTCATTACAAGACTCAGAAATGCGACTCAGAGTAAGAGAACTCCGACCTAAGACTATACATGAGGCAGAGACACATGCCGTAAGCTCACAGACTAGCAGATAGACAGAGAGGGAAATCAGTACACCAGGTCTGTCAGGATGAACCGAGGAGTGTTCCAGTTAACCAGTTACTGTCGGGAAAGATGGACAAGGATCAGGGTGAACCAATTGATGTTGGTATCTTGACCAGGAGCATCTTGGGTCTGGAGAGGGCTACTAAACTTCCTACAAAGTCAAGTTAGGGACAACACAAATCAAGTGTCTGGAATGGGAATCAGACCAATTATGATTCCAATAGAAATGGATCATCTAATTGTAATTCCAATGGAAATAGAGCACATGCATACAATTCAAATAGGCAAGGGCCACCACATTACAATTTTCAACAACAATCATCTTAAATTGATGTAACATCTCGGTTTTCTAGTCAAAGGGGAGATAGCCGGTTCAACCAGGCAAATGGACCCAGTCAGAATCTTCAAAATGTTAACTATCCCAGACAGGACAGCTGTAATGAGAGAGCAACTATCTCTCCAGCATGGAATCAAGATCCACATGCTGCCCAGGGAAACCTATAAAGGGTCGGAAGGAAAGAGGTTGAAAAGGAAATTGAGGACATGTATGAAAAAGAGGTAATTGAACCATTGGAAAGTCCTTGGAACTCCAGTGTAGTCTTCGTAAGGAAACGCAGATTAAATGATGTTACTGTAAAGGATAGCCATCCCTTACCTATAATTGACAGCACGATAGATACATTGTCAGGATCGAAGTGGTTTTCAACTCTGGATTGGAAAAGTTGGTATTGGCAAGTTCCGGTAGCACCGGGGGACTGACCAAAGACAGCCATCTCGGTGCAAGGCGGAGGATTATGGCATTTTTTGTCTTCCATTTGGCATAGCAATGACAAATCTGTATGGTATATCTATATGACATAATAGTATTTTCGAGGAGTTTTGGTGAACATTTGGAAAATTTGAGGACAGTATTTCAAAGGTTGGGAAGCTAACTTAATTATGAGTCCCAAGAAATGCCATCTTTTCCAGCAGGAAGTATCATTCCTGGGACCTGTGGTTAGTAGCAAATTAGTGGCAACAGACCCTGAGAAAACCAAAGTAGTAAGAAATTAGCCTACACCTTCTAATGTTAAAGAAGTCAGGATGTTCTTAGGACTTTGCTCTTACTATCGACGGTTTGTGTATAAACTTTCAGACTTGGATCGACCTTAACACAGACTCCCTGAGTTGTATCAGAAATTCACCTTAGAAGAAGACTGTCTGCAAGCCTTTGATCTGTTGAAGAGAGCTCTTACAAGTGCTCCAATCCTTGCTTATCCAAAGGTTGATGGACTCTACATACCCACACATGGGGAGAGCCGTTTCATCGCCCACCCTGTCACCTATCGTGACCCCATCAACCTCCCCAAGGCGTCTCAGAACGCGCCAAATGACACGTACATTACATATGAAATGGATTTTTTGCTTCTTTAAAAGAATTATAGTAAATTAACTTTGCTAAAGAAAATAATACCTCTCTTTTATTTATTTATTTTTCGTTAAATCCTTTCATGCATTCTGAACGTCATATTGTGTTAGAAATACTACTTGACTTTTCAGAATGAACAGACGTTTGTGGTAATATGACAATGGATCATACATATAGACTAATGACATCTTAAGCAATGATCAGACATAAAGAACCGAACACGACGACATTATGTGTAATTAATACGCACTGACGATTACAAGATACGGTTATTTAAAAATGCCGGAATACCATGAGATTGAACTACCTTGAGATCTAGCGTACGGACAGACGTTAATTGTTAAGCTTAGCGTACAAGCCTGACATCTCTGATTTTTATAACGGACATCATTTAATGATTATATACAAATCAAAATTAACGTCAGGGACACAGAAAAAATATATGCGTCAGACGTTAATCAACACGAATAAAAAGATGACAAAGACTATTGGCACACGAAATAGAAGTCAAGCTAACTAATATTGACACATCTAACGTTAAGTTGTTATCGCCCTCTCAGCGTGGCACAGATCAGCCCACGGTCAACATATTGATTACAGTGGATCGGAATGGGACCCTCTGTGGAGGGGGTAAATCTTCATTCATTAAACATCACGACAGTTAGTAAACAGACACACACTCATACATGTGCTATGTCAGCGTACGATTCCCCAGAAGAAATCACAGAGTTGTGTCCCTTTAAGTAGTAGATTAAAAGGAACGAATATTTTAATACATTTTCAGATGTTTACCTTCATATGTTCCTGGTGTGGCGTGGACAACTCCGACTCCTACGAGAAGTATAGAGAGCACGAAAAAGTTCATTATAACTTGGACTATTTGGCAGGTATACAGAGGGAATTTATCTGCTCTATGTGTCCTTGGGAGATTTTTTAAGACTTTGAAGAGTATTGCAGACAGGAAGCGATGCACAGAGACATAAGAGCTATCAGCTGTGTAGAACAGCCACCGCCGAAAAAGACGAAAACTCTTCTTGTTTTTAGAAAGCTCCGATACACCAAAACGCACCAGACGAGGCCAGACAGACAACATTGATGGATCCCCGAGACCTGGACCTAGCCATGTACAATCACCCCTATCCATCCATGAAGAAGACCATCCTTTAACATATAACATGACAAAGATAAAAGAAAGAACATTCAAATATTCAGTTAAAGACATTCACTATGAAGTTACCTTCAATAACACCAAGGACGGAGGTAAATTATCTGATATGTACCAGACATTTGAAGAAATGTTTGATGACTTCATTACTAGGGCTGCCGAGGGTCTTCAGGGAACGGACCTTGGAAGGGTTTTAATCCGGCACAACGGGTTGACCAATCCCATTTTGGTGCCCCTTAGACCACTCGACAAACTCAATGGTTGTGACGTCATCGAACATGTCGAACATGTCTTGAATAGTCACGAGGAATTGCCCTTAGTGACGGTTTTAGGATAGACATAGGGACTATGCAATTTCCTTCAGGGGGACGAGGGCACCATATAGTATCTCTAAAAACTGGTATTAAAAACAAAAGGTCCATTATAGAAATAACAAACATGTGTCGAGAGCAATCATCATGGCATTCTCGAGTGCAAATCATGTTGAAACTAAAGATTGGAACGCAGTTTTTTGGAATGAAATTGTTTTAAGGAAATCAATAAAGGAATTGATTTGGAAATATAAGGTATGCTCCATCTGGTATTTTAAAGAACTTAGAAATCCAAAAAAATGTGGGCACAAATAGACACATTGAATCATTTGCTTATGACTAGTGTAAGTCTTCATGACGCTGATCTAAAGTTCACTTTAAAACGATATAAAGACATTTGAGGATATTTTAAATGTATACGTTTTGGTTGTCTCTGCGTCCATGAGAAACCAAGTTTACAAAGTACCACCAGAAGACAATCAGAAGTAAAAAATGTATATTTACTTTGTAAATGGATCTCATTTTCATGCAATATCGAATATACAAGTTTTTTTGGAGCAACACAATTTTGTGAAAAAATGTCTCAATGCATATCAAAACAGGTACCAATGCGCAGTAAGTTGTTTTGTATGCAACCCAAAGGAAGGTCATGATGAAGATCAAGACAAGGGGGGTTTCATTAGCTGTTGTAAGTGTCACATGACATGTAATTTGCTGGCTCGCTTTAATCGTCATCTCGTAAAAAAGGCTCGTAAAAATAGCCCAATTCCTCGATCAAACTGTGAATTGATTTGGAAATGTACAAAATGTAAACATACGCTCGAAATACAAAAACGACAACCGGAACAGCATATGTGCGGTGAGTATAAATGTAAGGGGTGTGTAGAACACGTAGACTCCGGTCATCTCTGTTATATCAGAGCTTTGGAACCCCAAAAACATAGGTATAAATACATTTGAATGTAGTCAGTCAGATATCGATATTTCGTGTAAGGCGGGATACTCCATCAGACGAGACCATGACTGTAAGACACGTAAACATGACGCAGACCCCTGCAAAGTGTGTTCCCGTGGCTCAAATTGTCAACAAACTTGGTGTAACAAAAGTCTGCATACACCTAATTTGGTGATCGCTCACACGGTGTGTGAGCTTTGCATTGACACTGACATAATGCCTTCTACCAAATGTGTAGGTTGCGGATCGAGATGTCGTAAATGCGATAAATTTAGGAAGAAATAAAACTGTTTCGAAGTTAACCCTTGTGAAGGATGTGTTTCAGAGAAAACATATTTAGAGGTCGTAAGACGAATTCCGAGTTTTGTAGATGGCTTTTTAGCGAATGTCACAAGGATTTTACTCACAACATGAAAGGTTACGATGGATACTTTTTGTTGCAGTACTTAATCGACAATTCGTTGCGACCCGAAAAAATCATATACTCAGATTCTAAAATAATGTCTATGACTGTAGGTAGGGGACTCGCGATAAGAGTCGTCGATTCTCTGATCTTTTACCGATGCGTTTATCCGCTCAACGCGATGCTTTCATGTTATCAGAGTTTAAAAAAAAGACTATTTTCCTCATTTCTTAAACAAATAACAAAGAGGTCAATCAGACATACGTAGGTCCCTATCAAGTAGTTCCCTTCTACGGTTCTGATTATATGAATGCAAAAGACAGAGACGCATTTATAAAATGGCACGATCAGAAAATAAAAAATCGCGAGGAATTTGACTTTGGAAAAGAGATTGTTGAGTACTGTCGCAGTGATGTAGACACACTGCGAAAAGCCTGTCTAAAATATCGTGACATTTTGTTGGACATTACAGGTGTCGTGACGGACACTGACTCAGAAACAGCGACTTCATACGAGTTGGAATAGATCCATTTAACGAACTCAACATAGCAGGCGCCTGTTCTAAATTGTACAGAACCATTTTTTTAAAAGAGACATAAGACGTTAAACCCGACTGTGCCGGTGTATTGACGGACTGGGAACTTGCCGTAAAACAAGACGGACAATTTAAAGTGTGTCTTCACGGTACTTGGATGAACGAAAAAAACGAAGAAAATAAAAATTATACTATTTCGGAGCGACGCTTCGTAAGCACTCATCTTGCTCAGGTGCCATCTTGTGGTTACACAAAACGAGACAATTTCTCTGGTTAGAATTGTGTATGTACGACAGCAAAAATGGGGGCAGTCCCATACACATACGACACGCTTTAAATGGAGGAGAGGTCCGTATTCGGGGTTCAAATTATAAAGTAGACGGGTACCGGGGGCAAATAGATGACTGTAACATGTCTCAAATGGGTGGAACGGTGTTCGAATAACTGGGTTGTTTTTGGCACGGTTGTAAAACTTGTTTTCCACTTAATCGAAACAAGCTTAAACTACAACGTACGAATCAGTCCTTAGACGAGTTATGGACCCTTACCAAAAGGAGAGAAAAATACATTAGATCTTTAGGTATGAATTACGGATATATTTTTGAGCACGAATTTAATCAGCTACTGGTAATCTGTTCAGATATCAAGAAGCACGAAATGTAATTAAGGATGTACACCTCTGAGAAGTCAAAAAATTCCTGTAATAAACTTTTTTTCTTATATTGATTTTTGCATAGTAGAAAATGCAAAACAAAATATATGTCCGTGTGTTCGTTTATGCGCTATGATCGGTCAAAGATACCAATTTAACACAATAGGTAATTTTAGGTGAATTTTCGGGTTTTGACCATTTGCAGAACAAATTCATACAATTTCTTCCAAGTTTGTTATCAGATATGTATGAATGTTTGTAGAATTGATAAAAATATTATTTTCTTTTAAATTATGGAAGTAAAATTTCTTAATCTTATTCATTTTACTCAGAAATGCGATTTTAGTTACCCCTACCCCTTATTTTTTAATGAAAATTGATATAAAAAGATCCTGTGTTAAACTTTTTTTAGCATTCAATGAATCAAAAGAAAATGTGTTTCTCTTTTTAAAACAGCCACAAAAATGGGGGGTCGATGTTCTTCTTTTTTGTCCCATTATTATTTGTGTTATTTTTTACCTTTTTCGGGGTCAAAAATCAAACGTGCTTCAGTTACCCTAATATGTAAAAAAATTACCAATTATATATAACTTTCCACTTTTTGGTATATTATTTTAATCATATTGAACATTAAAAGGTTGTACAGCAAAATTGAACCTGGTACATTTAACAATGGTGACACAATGACAATTTAAGTGATCAATCTAGTGTCAAAAAAGGTAAAATTTTGCTTTTTGTGAAGCGCAAGAAATTCACATAAATACACTTTTTCAAAATGGCCGCCAAATTGGTCATTTTTTCCAATTCTTGTAAAAAATGTTCTACACACAACAGACATCTAGTTTTTTGACATGTTTTTCAGATGTGTGTTTGCTATTAAACCTATCATAATTTGTTAAATATTAAAAAAAAACGTTACACCAGATCAAAACGAGACTTGAACGTGACTGAAACCTCAGAAGAGTACATCCTTAAGTTAAGACCGCTCAAAGTTTCGAAATTACAAAAGCCAAATTTACACAAATCTGTTCCCGGACATGGATCGGGTTGGCTTACCAGTTCAGAACTATTCAACAATTGACATAAAACATGTAACCGGGATACAAATCTGACGTATAATGTTCATATTTCATTTCAATATTTAAATATTCGTGTGTATGCAAGTCATCGTTTTGGCACAGGAGTCCGACGATTAATCAATATAACTAAAATCAAGAGTATCGCGGGGCGGAACAATATACGCCCGTCGAATGCCATATAGTGGTATATACTTTCTTACATTTAAATAAGATCTGCATCATTCTAAGAGTGGTAAGCTGACATGCCATAAACAATGTAGAAGAAAATCTCCGGACGAAAAATAAAATACTGAAATGAACAAAGGGCAATAACCTTTGCAAAAAATGTTAAATCAACATTCTTTTCAAGGAAACACAACAATAATTATGATAATTTAGCCTACTAAGTTTCAAAGAAATCCATCAAAAAATGTAGGAGGAGATTGGCGGACGAAAAATAAAATACTGAAATGAACAAAGGGCAATAACCTTTGCAAAAAATGTTAAATCAACATTCTTTTCAAGGAAACACAACAATAATTATGATAATTTAGCCTACTAAGTTTCAAAGAAATCCATCAAAAAATGTAGGAGGAGATTGGCGGACAAAAAATAAAATACTGAAATGAACAAAGGGCAATAACCTTTGCAAAAAATGTTAAATCAACATTCTTTTCAAGGAAACACAACAATAATTATGATAATTTAGCCTACTAAGTTTCAAAGAAATCCATCAAAAAATGTAGGAGGAGATTGGCGGACAAAAAATAAAATACTGAAATGAACAAAGGGCAATAACGTTTGGAAAAATTGTCGAATCAAAATTCTTTTACACAATTTCATATCATGTTTATAATGTATACCAAGTTTCAAAGAGTTGGGTCGAAAAATGTAGGAGGAGATTGCCGGACAAACAAAAGTTTACTCCGGACGGACGGACAACCCCATACCATAATACTTCCGTCAAATTTGACGGGCGTATAAAAATACCCATTGTACTATAATAAAATAATACAAGGGGTATTTTTATATACAAATTGTTATAGTTATATTCATGTTTTGGCGCGAAAGTCATTCATAATCAGTTGACATTTCACAGTGGACAGATTTAGACGTGATGAACGGGGAATTTCAATATTTAGTACGTATTAAAGGGACATCACGTGAAAAGCCATTTTTTTTAATGAATGTATGTATTGTATGTACTTCCACTTATGTAACCTCGCTATCCCCATATATAGTCCGTTCCAAATGTCCAGTTTGACCACTAGAATTGTTCGGGAAAGCCCTGCTAAAAATAGCGCCGATAACGTCACCTGACTAGGCAGTAAACAGAAGTGGTCTGAGCGAGATGAAACGGTTTCCAAAGGGGCTCCAAGAGAGGGGCCGTCAGGCAACTGCAACTTCTTACCGCACTATGAAACCAAGTAATATGCTTTCTAAGTCCGTATTCAAATTTATTGAACAGTAATTATTCATCATCAGAAGTTAATTGCACACTTGCCAATATTCAGAATTTAAATCTATTTAGCTTTAAACATATTTGTTGCCAATAAAATTGAACAAGGGATGGAGCACATTTTTTTACCATTAAGCACAGCCTTCTCCCGTCATACATTTACAATTAAATGTCAACAATGATAATAGGCATAAACATAAAGTAGATATATATAAATATATATTGAATTTATTACCGGAATGTGACCGGTACAGATGGTATGGGGCTAAACACCTTCCCTCAACCATGGGACAAACCTTTCTGTAAAAAGGAATATTCACGAGACGAATATTTCTTTTCAAACGANAAACTGTATGGCAAAACCACTACTTGTACATGTAGAATATGTGTCAGATATTGAACGTATGGAGATACTTGATAATTATATTTTTTTCAATACTTTACATAGATTAAAGCATTCTCGTAAATGGACCCTTTTTATGTTCAGACAATTTTTCTTTAATCATTTCTTTTTTGTCCGAAACAGAAGCCGTAGTTATCGGCAGCACGCGTCATTTTTACAATGTAAACACATGTTTTCCCCCTGTTTTCAATACGTATTCCGATTCTATCTGAAGTCTGAAAATTAATTCTTTATAGAGAAAAGGTTGTTGCATGATTACATAACATGAACTGTTGAAAAATTACGATTTAAAAAAAGATATGTTATGCGATCTTATTTACTAGAAGTGGGTTCTCCTTCCTCAGTTATTCATCCTGGTCCGTCATTTGACATTTTTCATCTAGCTGCGATAACGTAGCTTTCTGACGAAGACCGAATTTTTTATATATTGCGTCGTCGCGCCAGAGGAGGCCGGGTATTCATATTCGTACTAATTTAAATCTTGCATGCAAAACCTAAAAATATCGTTTAATTCAGCAATATAATTAAATCATACTATTTTACTGAACCCGGTTATATTATAAATTATATAAATCTAATAGCGCACGTATCTCATTCGACCCCGAATATCAACAGAAGAGAGAACAGAATACGCCGTGGCCATCACAACATTTATCCCTTGGAGGGCCTCATGACAAAATCAAACTAACCAGTCACTTACTCCTTCCTTTCCCATAAATCACTGTATAATTATAGAAACACAAAGTAAACTCTCTCCGATACATGCCCATTAACATATTAAACTAAGTTTATCTGTGTACAAACTCAGACAAAGATACTACTGAGGTTAATAGTTTTAGATATTTATTCATAACATAAACAGCGCTAGCATTTCTGTCGAATCCATTCCAGCTTAACCGGCTATCCGGAAGAATACATGCACCGTACTAACTGCTAGGGCAGTTATTTTCTCCTTTGAATACTTCCCACTTGTAATAATGATTCCGTAACGTACTCCTTGCGCTATCTTTTGACCATTTGGCAACTGTTCGCTTCGTAGCTGACACGGTACAACACTTTTCTTTCGCTTACTTCACGCGGCCAGTCATTTTGTTTACAAAGAAATGGTGTGCTATGCGCATGCGCTTGTAGAGGGAAATCCCTGAACAAAACGTTGGCCAGACAGGTAGAAATACCGACGATTATCTTAGATTTAATCATTTTTATGAATCTAGTTCACCCAAATCCGATCGTTATTTTCCATAAGGAGTCTCACTTGATATGTTTATGTAGTATTTGAAAAAAAAGTTACTTCACCGTGATGCCCCTTTAAAATATATTTTGATGATTTAAGTAGACTACACACATTATTATTACTACCCGGCCTCGATTTGAAAAAAGTCTACTAAACACCATCTTTTCCAAATGACTTCTAAGCTCAACGGTCAACGACCGCCTGTGACAAACGTAAACCTTTTGGCAAATATAGTTTTGCATGGAGGAATACAATGAACCTTAAAACTATGTAAACATATATTTTTAAAACAATCCTTTCTTCATTGCCTTTCTTACGTTCCCAAGTGCTGGGGAATGGGAAAATCCGTTCTCAAGTTGTTCTCAAGTTGTTCTCAAGTCGTTCTCATGCTGACACACAATGCTAATGATTTTATCATGCTATCGGTAGGTTGTATAAACAGAGACGTATATATATATTACAGAGATTGGCGACTTGCTCTTGACCTTACCATTGGTCACGGTAACCGGTTTTTTGTCGTTATGGTAGCGCCACAGAGCTAATGTTTCCATTACAACATATACGACTCTAAATAAAATTTCTTGTATATTTTATCTTGTCATATCGCGAGATATACGGTTCGCTGCATTCAATAATCTGTCCTATTCATGATTTTAAAGAATATATCGGAGGTCATAGATATGACCTTACAATTTCAGCTGTCAACCGTAAAAGACGTCTTGAGTCGTGTCACGTCCATAAAAAATATTCTGTTAAACAAAACTGGAGTTCTGTTATACTTTCTGACTTCAGAGTGCTTAGATGTACGTTCATAACGGCATGGCAGTGCGCGAGTGACTGTCTGATTTTGAGGATGAGTTTGTGCATCGTGAGTAAGTATATTGAACTGCTGGATTAGTATTTATGGCCAGTTGTAGCAAAACATGATTATGCCGTGAGAAAACATCGAAAACAACATAATATTAAACACGTAGCTAGCGAGATTTCCATGCGGTTTGGGAGTACTCCATTGAATGTAAACTTGAATAATTAGGTTTAAAAAACACCAAACATCGAAATGTTGCACATATATAAGATCGTGGCTGTGATTACATATCACAGAGACGTATATATTACATGGCCTCAGGAGAACACAAATTCCTTTTTTTTGTTTTTAGACAGTTTCAAAAATGTCTTCAGAAAATTAATTATTTGATAATATTTCAACCAGGTTTTTAAAATGAGGTTGCTACAATACTTAAAAAGTTTTAATAATTAAGCTCTGAAAATACAGGTAAAATGGCGGCTTTGATGTGCGAGGGTTATTTCTTTCATGACACATTGAAACGCGAACTCCTTTCTAACCCATTATTCAATTTCAAAAACATCTTCATATATTTATTCTCACATAATATTTTTAGCCAGCTTTTTAATATGAGGTTGTTACAATACTTGCAAAGATTAATCATTTAGCTCTGAAAATACCGTGTTTTCTAGAATAAAAAGTTATAATGGCGGCTGTGATGTGCGAGGGTTAATTCCTTTCACTTTCTCGTTCATTTATTAATTTCAACAATACATAATATTTCCAACCAGCTTCTTAATATGAGCCACATATGTCTAGGATATGTGACATGTTGACACGAACTAACGAATACACGATCGAATTCTCACAGGTAACACACTGACCATACTATCGTCACCAGGATCGATATCATTCTGCTTCGACATGTGCCTTTAGCTGTCAAAACATACACTCATAGACCCGGTTCCGCGTGATTGCGTAGCCGCAACCCACGTCTCGCGGCGTATGTTATCAATACGTCCATGCGTGTTTTTGCGAGATCTGCGTGAGTTGCCAATCTCTATGATATGTGCGTCTCCGGTATGAAGTAGGATATAGATGATAAAGGATAATATTGGATGTTTTCATTTTTTCTGAACTAGCATTTCTGTGATTATATGTCATCAATCGTTTTGATTGGTAAACTAGGCTTATGCTCAGTTAATTTCAATATAGATTTTCTGTATGCATATATTTTACTGTATTTCAGTTTGATAAAACACGGAATTAAACTATCTAAGTCCGCGGTTACAACTAAAACTACGTCAGATCTACATCATATGTTTCAACTGATGATTACAGTCGCCTTCTAGCTTCGATCTAGAGGGAATTTTCGATCCCCGGTGTAAGCACACTCTTTCCTGTTACATATATAAATCCCCATCGTGTTTTGATGTTACGTATGTTGCACTCGTTGTAGACAGTTTGTAATTATTCTTCACCCATTTTCTATCAAATTGATATCAGGAGACTGTGAAGGCCATGGTAAACAAACAGTATTGTTTTTAGGTTTCCATTGCTTAGCCCTTGCAGACATGTGGGCAGGGCATTTATCATCTTGAAATATCCAGGGGTTGCTATTAAAATCTTTTGCTACAACTGGCCATAAATACTAATCCAGCAGTTCAATATACTTACGTTGCACAAACTCATCCCCAAAATCAGACAGTCACTCGCGCACTGCCATGCCTTTATGAACGTACACCTGGGCACTCTGAAGTTAGAAAGTATAACAGAATTCCAGTTTTGTTTAACAGACTAATCTATATGGGCGTGACACGACTCAAGACGTCTTTTACGGTTGACAGCTGAAATTGTAAGGTCATATCTATGACCTCCGAGATACTCCTAAAAATGAAGTCTTTTCTGCACAGTTCTTTTTAGAAACATTAACAGAATTGGAATTATTAAACTCTGTCGTCGAATCATTTAAAGATTGGGAACATGTTTTACTAAGCGAAACACCACCCGGTCTCCAGCTTCAAAAAACCAAAAGACCTAGATTCGAGATAGTTGGCTAGAAGCTTAGTGGGATCGATCCCGGCAAACACTGTTTCAAAATAAGTGTCAACTGTGTTTAAAATTTGAGAATAACAATTACCTTGACACACTTTCAAGGTCTAAGTGGGCAAATTGGTGAATGAAAACTTCAAACACTTTCTGCTGACATATTATTATGTAATACCTGAATACGTTTTTGAAATTAAATAATGAACGAGAAAGCATTGCCGGTGTCATGAAAGGAATTAACCCTCACACGTCACAGCCGCCGTTTTAACTTGTTTAATCTAAAACCCCACGATATTTTCAGAGCTAAATGATTAAACTTTGCAAGTATTGTAACAACCTCATTTTAAAAAGCTGGCTTATAGTATCAAGTAAGAATAAATATATGAAGATATTTTTTAAATTGAATAATGGATTAGAAAGGAGTTCGCGTTTTAATGTGCAATGAAAGAAATAACCCTCACACATCAAAGCCGCCATTTTACCTGTATTTTCAGAGCTTAATTATTAAACTTTGCAAGTGTTGACATTCTACTGTGCTGGTTTCCAACAACAATGGCGCAAACGGATATCATAATAGCTGAATTGATTTGTTAAAAAGTATTTGGCTAGGGTCTTGAAATAAATATATGCATCTCTATCCATTAGCGTCTGCTAAACGATTAGCTTCATGTTATACGATTCAAAAGCGTTATAGATTGAACTAATAATGACAAATCTTTAGGATAAAAGTACAAAAACAAACGAGGATCTTCTATTCACGTACACTAACACTCAATGCAAGAATGAGCGAATGAGAAATACTTTCTATGTTTAAGTCTTTTTATAGGTTTTCCTAATCACACAATATATATATTTCCTTGCAATCTTACTATAATCAAAGTACTTTCCAATCTTGAAGTTACAACACCAACCCTACTCCTTTTTACGACTTCTGTGTGTAACCCGTGTCTTTAAGTCCCGAGGTAGGCCTCTTTGAGTATCGATACTCACAACATGAGGCAATGCGCGTTCACAGCTGTTTGTCTCCGCCCTGAGGTCGTATCACGTTATAGATATACACAGAAAGCTAAGAGTGTATCACTTTTAAAACATCTATACCTTAGTCTTCATATTGACCTTAAAGGTGAAATTTGTTTACGTCCAGGATTTATCTAACGACTTAAGACAGACAGCTAGATTCTATAATTTGACCTAGAAGAAAAAATACTTTATACGCAGATCTACTTGATGACACGATAAGCACAGATAGTTTTAGTCTTCTCGGCTGCCAGTGGATTTGGAATAATCCAAACTAAGATTGTCACCATTAGTAACGGTGTAAACACTGCTACAATGGAAATATGATCAAAATTCTATTGTTTTGTTCGCAACAACATGGCGCAAACGCTTGTCATAATGAGTAAAATGATCTGATAAAAAGACTTAACTAGGTTCTTGATAAAAATATGCACCTCTATCCATTGACGTCTGCAAAACAAGTAGCTCCATGTAACATAACATGAACAACAGTACACTGGACAAATACATGTAATCAACATTTACATCACAAGAGAATACATGCGATTGTAACATCATGTCATTTCAAATAATATTTCGTTCACATTTTGACAGGTTTTGTTTCTATTTTGAGTTCAAATAATGGTTTTGTGGGCACTGAGGTATTTTCCTGTTGTTTGTGGACGCGTGTTTTGAATCATATCCCATTTCTGTGCATTTTGCAGTCAATATAGCCTTGCAAGTCAGTATATATACGTTCGTAGAATACCCTCTCTTGTTTATATTACGCAATAAGGCGTAAAGTTTAAGGTTTCAAGCTGTCACCTGTTTTGCATCCTGCTGTTTGATTAGTAGGCCTCAATAAATAGAAAAGCGTATCTATTCCAAGAATCCAGCCAAATCACGTGATTGCACAATTTTTTTTTTTTTTTTTTGAAGCAACATATAGAATGTCTGCCATATTTTAAAGCGGAAATGTTTACACCGTTTCTAATGGTGACATGTTGGAAATACATACAGCTACTTGTGGAAATCTACAGGCCGTCACATGTTGGTAGTGCTGATGTGACATTTAACATTTAGCCACTGGTATATGGGGATGTGACCCAAGGCGACTCATTGGGCATCACAAGTACCACGTGACCGGTAAACCCATATAATTCTCTGGTAAGTAAGGAGCGGCCACCTTTGATTTCCTTAATCAAGGTTACGGGACAATTTTGAATGCCCTTTGACGGACGATTCGGTATTTATTAAACTGTTTAATGAAAAGTTAAATATATTGGCCAAATCTCATCAGGGAGCTCTGAGTGAAAAGCACTGTTTTACCAGATCAGCATATTATTGAGTTCAGCCTTACCCGTGTTTGAGACCGTTATACAGACCCGAGTTGAAAAGACATTCGTCGTCAAGGTCACCGTGAAAACTTCCGGTATTTTATTTTAAAACTGACACAAAGTTTGCTTTTGGTTATTAAAGTTATTACTTTATTTATTACAGAGCTTGAACACGTTAATACATCAGACTACATCTAGTTGGGGTGGACGGACATTCGCTGTCCTGAACTATTTAATACTCTCAATAGATTGAGTTGATTGTGTTCAGTTTAGTCTTTGTTTATCTTTTTTTTTACTTCTTATTGTTGATTCGTTTTTGAACGAACTTGTCAGTGGTCCTTTTGGGGCGAGTTTTTATAGACGAAATTTCATTTGACGAGTTCATTTGGTAGACATTTCTAGTGCGCTTCTCGAGATATTTTATCTAACCCAGGTAATAATTTGTATTAACTACCATCGTACCATCATTTTGATCAAGTTACTTTCACATTATCTAACATTTTCCATCTGTCACCCCTGTTTACTACCTGGTCGGTTGGAAGTGATCCCGTCTGCCATTTTGACGTTCAGAAACACCCGGTCTCTCGCAGTTTTTTGGCAACCACCATCAGATTTTAAGTCGATCATTATCTGCTGGTGAGCTATTCAAATCGCACTTCGACCGTGGTCTGTGGTCCGTCCTTTGCCCGTCCTTCAACTACTCTTATAATCGCTATTTCTCAAAATGTATTGGAGAGGTCTTTCTCAAATTTGTTATCAGAGACAAAAAAGACACAGACACCAAATTAGCTTCTATGAGGCTTTTAGTTTTTATATGTAAGGTTTGGCGATTATATGGCCACGGCTTCATACAGATGTAGTTACCGACTCTAAATTTGAGTCATATTGCAAACCAAACTGATATAATTAGGGATCAACTTGATCAAACGTGTGCAAAATTGCAAAACCTTGGACAATTGAAATATGAAGGTTAAATTAAATGAACACTGGTTACAGATTTACACCTCGTTTTTCTAATTTTTACCCATTACTTATTCGACAATAATTGGTCCCATCATAAATATTTGTAATTCAAGTGAACACACGGAACAGCTGTACACTTAAAAACAATATGTTTTTAAATTGTAAATACAATTTGTAACTTCACAAACTTAGTTCGAGTGAAACTATTTATTAAATGACAACTGGTCAATATGGTATATAGGGAAATTGACCTATATTCGGCCAGAAAAAAAGCATGTATATCCATGATTCCATAACATGAACAATAATTATATATATATATCAATATTTTGAAAGAATATTGGCAAGACTCTGCTGTAAAATTGTGTTGTCCAACTCGGACAGATGGACGTTGTCCACAAAAAGATCAGGGGAATCTCAGGGTATTTGATATAATTAATATTAATATACCTGATATAAATTACATTTATACAAGCTAAATTATTTTTTACCCATGACTACTGCAATGTACTGTACGAGTCGTTCAAGCCTCAACACAATTCCTTGGTTTGGATTCGCATGTACTACTTAAAAGCCTGCGATTCCCATCTACCCAGTTCTCTGATTTCAGCATCAAACATACCAACCGCTCAAGCTCTAATAGCAGCGCCTATTCTAAAAGGGGACGGGGGACTTAGCTGATCGGTCTTGGAACTAGACAATGACAATTTAACACTTGTTGCAGACAGCACGACGTTATTAATAGACAGTGTATGGGAGGCAACTCCAAACTTGTGAACACCTAATTCGTAAGCAATACATGTAAATATCTGTACTTGTGTAAGGCAATCTTTACTACCACTTGTCCCCAAAACAAAAATCATCTATGTAAGGGTTATAGACTCTAGCTTGGACTAACATTTAAACAGTCATTCCAAAAATGTGGCAATTTGTTTTCAAACAAAACATGAATAAGACTGACCCATAGACAAATATTTATTAACAAAATATGACCTTTGCAACTGAAAACCAAAGAGCTAAAAATCAGCAGGGTTGACTGGTAACAGCCTCACTGCAGATTTGATATCCATTTTCGCAAGATAAGCAACACTGTCTATAAAACCATTTACATTGGAACCTTCTGGAAAAAATAAATGATAAATCAATCTCCATCTTCCATCTTTTTGGGTACTAAACCTAAAGGTGACAACCTGAGATTAGCCCAGGGTCTGGATGGGACGGGACCTGCATTCTCCCTAGTTTGATTTATTGCAACACTTTGACCAAGGCTGCACTTTCGTTTTCCTGAATTGAAACTAAGTTTTCTAATTTGTAGTTACACGAGGCCCATGATATATTAAATGAAAACCCTTAACAAACCTCCCAACTTCCTTTACCTGAATTGCTCATCATAGAGCTTCCAACCTAAACCGGAAGATCGATGAGCGCCTAGACGAACAGTATGCATGTACTTGAACAACCCGGCTATTTAATAGGGCCGGGCTGACCTATACAGGCCAGGAAAGACCAGAATAGCATCTGTCCTAATAATCTATGTCTGAAATTGCAACAGACTGCGTCTTTGTAGACAGACGCAATTTAAACCCCACTAACGAAAGCTTTGCTGACTGCTTCAGGGTGTATGTACATACTCGCCAATAACCTTTTTCTTAGCCCCAAATCCCTCTTGTACACTGGTAACGACATAGGGATAACTATCATCAAAACCGCCCCCAATTGTAACTGGCTGACCAATGTTCACAACAACTGCTGGGGAATTTCTGATGTGAGTTATTAAATCCTCCAATCTTGGGGCCATTCTGTCAAACACTAAATCAGCCACCCGTGACATATGTCCCTCCGATAACTCCGATGACCAAGTAGCAGCATTCTCTTGGTAACTCTGCCTGGTGCAATGAACCTTCACTGGAACCGTCCTAGACATGGATTTTCCCTTAGGCATGCTGAATTTAACTCAACGCAGAAATAACGAAAATAATTTACAGTACAATTCAATTAATTTTATGTTCATTTAAGGCTATTCAACTAATTGACTCGGGCATGATACTTAAATTAAATTGAAGAACAATTCAAGTCAATGTTTGTTCACTCATTACTTTTTAAAGCATTTAACTCTGAACAAAGTACTTTATTAATTTATAAACGATTTAAGACAAACTATGTTTGATCAAAGCTAGTCGAATTGACAGATAGTATAAGCACTCGATTCTTCAGCTGATAGGTAGTTAAAACCTGACATTTCCAACAAATCACAACACATTAACAATGTATTGCAAAAGTATGTCACAAATTTGTAGAAAATAGTAGTACCATACATGATTAAATTGTGTGTGAGATTAAAATTGTTGTCAGATATTCTGTAAAAAATCTGAATTGTCCATAGTAAGATACATATAATCTGGCTTAATGCCAAGGATGATTTGTAAAACGTGGGACCTACATGTATGTCCCTAACACTACCTGGAGGTATTATAATTAACATCGACACCTTTTGTGACCACCACATGCAACATCTACTATAATTGATCAGTCCACTATGACTGTTAGGATTGAATAAACGGAGCAAAGGTACAATTGGAGATAAAATTGTGATTGGTTAGAAAAAATACTAAACAAATTTGCAACCAAATGCAATATTCCAACTGTTAGAGGGTAGGAAATTCCAACAACGAAATGCGCACAGAAATACACGGCACTGCTCTAAAGTATGGACAAGATCAACCAACATCATCAACATTGCCGTACATGTACTTATTCAAGTACTACAGAACTATTTAAACGCCCGAACCGAAAATCAGCTATTACCTGTACTTATCCAAATAACGCGTAATGCTAAAGTAAACACATATAAATATCGTACATAAGTACAATAGTGGAGGTAGCTCCAACAATAGACTCTTAACAGTTACCCGACCTTATATCTTTATGCTGAATGTTGCGTCAAAGGTGACTAAAAGACAATAGGCCTACCATCAGATTCCAAATAAGGGACCATAACTGACACGCGTGATCACTCATAATCGCTGCACCATGTGACACCGAGAACACGACACACTCATAAATATACAAAGATGTTGAATTTCCGAAAAGCTAGTGAACAATTATTAAGTTACAGAATAAGAATTCACAATGAAAACTATACAAACGATTACGATTAACAACACAATTCAAGAACCCAGTGACAAATTCCAGCATGGCGGTTACCCTTATCCCCTGACCTTTAAAACGCCGCTCAGGAAAACTGACAACATCTAACACTACCTACGTGAAACTTTTAATGTGATGCCTTTTTTCTCTTTTCCCTCCTCTGTCATTTGGGCGGTTTCCTTGACAATATATGTCATGCCGACAGACCCTCTCCGTGATCTCTATCAATACGTTGCGGTGTTTGAATCTTGTTTATGTCTGACTCATTGAAAACTATGTGGAGTAAAGCTAGTAGAAAAATGCTACTTTTACTAATAATAACTGGACATATTAGGAATGTTCTGGCACTTTTCAAACAACACTGGTACATTGTAAATTTTGTGCATTTGACAATTTATAACAATGGGTGCGTCTGAGATAGATTGATACTTTATATATCAATGCTAATTGAATTTCTAACACAATTAGACTGATCAAAAACTGCTATATAAAGTCTTGTTACTTGCAATAGGTTGGGCGTGCCTATGCCCGTTGTCAGATAAATGCCCTCGCTAAAGTTAACCTGTTACATTTGCCTTCTTAACACGAGTGATAAA